>NC_091336.1:17789002-17836502 GCF_038502225.1 Cherax quadricarinatus
ACCTTACTCATCACCATCATCACTCACTCACCTTACTCATCACCATCACTCCCACACTCATCATCATTCAACAAGGTTATGCTCGTTGAGGAAAATGGAAAATGTTCTTCTAGCAGGAGAGTCTCACAGTCACGTCTTACACATTCCTCTAATTGAATTTTTAAAACCGAGCTGGAACACTGCTGAGAGAGTAGTGTTGCCCAACGGGTCGCTAACACCAACAACCTGGTTGAACTGGCACTCGACAGAAAAGCCTTGCCCCAGTTGCTGATCTTTGCCTTTCTTAAACATGTAAGATGGCGGGTAAATTTTACACAAGTTTGTACTTACAGTGACCGTATTGCTTTCCCGTGTGCTCCTGTAATTGCTGTCAACCTGTGAAGTCCGAGCTAAGACCGGCCCGTGGAGATGATAGTCCCCAGTGGATAATACACACACACACACACACACACACACACACACACACACACACGGGCCAGGAGCTAAGACTCGACCCCTGCAACCACAAATAGGTGAGTACACACACACACACACACACACACACACACACACACACACACACACACACACACACACACACACACACACACACACACACACAACCACCACAACCACAAGCACCGTCACCACCATCATTACCGTCACCACCATCACTACCATCACTACCATCTTGCACCTCCTTGATCTTAGAGTCACCCACAATGTTGTTGTGGGTTTAGTGCTCATCTAGCAGCAGGCTTGGTCAGTAATAATAATAAAAAACTCAGCGTATAGTTGTGTCTCAGCAGAAGCACCGGCAACACGATGTCTGAGGCTGTGTTGCTCGTAAATGATCTCTGTATCCGTTCACTTGTGATATTTCTCCTGGTTTGATCGAAGCCGTGAACACTGAATAATACTCTAAGCGAGAGAGCACAAACAATTTGAATAGTGTCATAATTGGCGCTAATTCCCATGCTTTGAAAATTCTCATAATCCACCCTGTCATTTTCCTGGCAATTGTGATATTTAACCTATTGTGTTTCTTCAAAGAAAGTTCACCTAACATTACACGCAGGTTCTTCACATGTTCCTGTCATTTTGTTTGGTGATCTTCCGTTTTACGTACAGTGGCCCTTTTGAGTTGTTCATTCTTCCTACTTGTAAACAGTTGGAACTTGTCTAAGATGAACGTCATGTTGCTCTTCAACGTCCTCTGGAAGACTACTCTTATATTTTGCAGTTTTTCCGTGTCTTTTATCGAGGTTGTTTTTATGCTTACGTAAATATCATCCGCAAATGATGATACTAAACTGTGGTGAGTGTTTTTATCTGTGTTATGATAAAAAACGGTAGAGGCGCCAGGACCGTGCCTTGGGATACTCAGCTTGTAAGCTTCTGTATTCAGCTGGTAATGACATAGGATGCTCATGACTGTTTCCCAGAGATTGTCTGATAGTTCTTTGTTAGTTTTGTCCCAGTCACTTCTCTGATTGTGAAAGTTAAATTTACGGAACATTTGTTCTCATACATTATTACTGGAATTTTCCACCCGGTATTTACACGTATTTGTTCTGTTACACTGTTGTGATCAAAGTATATTGTATTTGTGATTGTTTTGTCTTTGATTAGTTCTTCTTTGTTCGTGAACATCAAATCCTATTTGTCATTTCTAGTCGGTTCTGTAATCTATTGGTTCTAAGCAAACCTTTCACAAAGAGAAACGAGATAGAAGAATCAGTACTCTTTCTCGGTCATTCAAAGAGTGATGTAGAATCGAAACTCCGTCCGCTACACGCACGAGAGTATCCAGCTAATTCGGGAGAAAAACATTTCGTGTGAGGATGATCCAGAGGTCGGATAAGAGAGTGTGAGTCACTGTGTCAACATGGAGTCGTGTGCAACCCACACTGGCTTAGCCAGGTTAAGGAAGTCATTGTTGTGACAGGGGCGTTCCCGGGCTTGTGGTCTCCGGGCTCTTGGCCTACGGGCTCTTGGTCTTCTGGCTCTTGGTCCCCTAGCTCTTGGTTTCTTGTATCTTTCTTACTTGTGTTACCAGGGAGTATAGTTTACGGGACTTCGGGAGTGCTCAATTTAGGTGCTGGACCGAATTTAAATTTTCATTAAAGGTTTTCTGTACTTTCTCCAGGTCTGCGATTTCGTCTGCTTGACAAAGGGGCTGTTGGTGTACCACACTGGCTTGTCATCTTTAGTTAATAGGAAATTCCGGGTGGAAATTCCGACACGTTTCCTTACACCTGTTGTCCTGTTCACCTAGCAGCAAATAGGTACCTGGGTGTTAGTCGACTGGTGTGGGTCGCATCCTGGGGGACAAGATTAAGGACCCCAATGGAAATAAGTTAGACAGTCCTCGATGACGCACTGACTTTCTTGGGTTATCCTGGGTGGCTAACCCTCCGGGGTTAAAAATCCGAACGAAATCTTATCTTATCTTATCTTATCTTATCTTATCCTAGTTATCTATCCTATCAGTTTCCTTGCGTTTACGATAGCAACATTGTTGTGATCCTTCGCTCAAGGAGGAACGCCGTTATAAGTCCACTAGTTTCGGAACGCCTCCGGCCACTCTTGGAGGAACGCCTCTATTCCAGGGTTTTAGGGATTACAAGTTGAGGGATTGGTGCGGGGATTGAGCAGGAGCCATGTTTCACATGTCTCTGTCTTCGCCACTTATGATCAACTGGTCTCAAGATAATTTTACAGCTAACAGTTTTATGACTGAACGTCAAAATGGTATACAATACCGACAGGTTGGTAGGTAAGACACATAGGCAACAGTTAGGCAACTTTATTCCGAAACGTTTCGCCTACACAGTAGGCTTCTTCAGTCGAATACAGAAAGTAGGCAGGAACAGTAGAGATGTGAAGACGATGTAATCAGTCCATCACCCTTGAAGTCGTAGAATTTGAGGTTGTCAGTCCCTCGGCCTTGAGAAGTTCAGTTCCATAGTCAGGAACCACCTTTCAAGTGAGAACTGTTGGATCTGAGAGGGACCTGACCTCTCAGTGGCTGCACTCTCACTACTACTACTACTACTCTGCACCTCTTCCGACAGTTTTTAAGTCTCCGCACTGTCGCTTGATCTTCAGATGGTTCCTGACTATGGAACTGAACTTCTCAAGGCCGAGGGACTGACAACCTCAAATTCTACGACTTCAAGGGTGATGGACTGATTACATCGTCTTCACATCTCTACTGTTCCTGCCTACTTTCTGTATTCGACTGAAGAAGCCTACTGTGTAGGCGAAACGTTTCGGAATAAAGTTGCCTAACTGTTGCCTATGTGTCTTACCTACCAGTTTTATGACTAACGGTTACAGCCAGTGAACACACAGGGTCAGGAGATGACACTCGACCCCGTGTAACCACAAGCAGGTGAGCACTAGAGGAGTGGATTCTCTATGCGCCAACATGTCCGTTCAAGGACTGGGCGTCAGATTCTTAATTCAGAAACAATTTATGCCATGAAGTGACTGTTTATGCTGAGATTAAGACACATGTGCAACATCTGGGTATCTTTATTGTAGACGTTTCGCCATCCATGGTGCTCTTCGCACCTACTCCTAGGTTGAGGGACTGATTACCTCATCTTCTGTACATAGTTCTACTGTCTTCAAGTTATGTCCTAGAATTTGTATTGATAAAGCCACTGGATGGCGAAGCGTCTACAATAAAGATACCCAGATGTTGCACATGTGTCTTAATCTCATCTTGTCGGTATTATATACCATTCGTACACAACTGTTTATGCTGTTAGATTTTTACCTGTTAGGTCCGCGTCACCACTTCTGGAAAGAAATACACTCGAAAATCAGAATTAAAGTAATTATTATATAGAAATTTATAGAAATAAAGGCATTGTTAACGCTAGAAACGGATACAAATACAAATTTGATTTCTTTGCGCAGTATACAATGTGAAATTTATGTGCTATAAAATAGTGTTAAGTACAAAGAAAGTCATTAACATGTTAGAGAATTTCGGGCAGTTAAATAATTAATGGTAAGATTTTTTTTTTTTTTTGAGAATAAAAAAATCACGATACCCTGATAGACTGAGACTTAAGACTACATTTCGGCCCGACTTGGAAAATAAACAAGTTGCACAGATACTTGTTAATAGTCAAAGTCGGACAGAAATGACGTTATAAGCTCCAGCCTCCTAAGTGAGGGTCATTTACGTAAGGTTGAGCATGTGCAAGGACACGAGAGCAAGGGTCCATGCAGGAATTGTTATAGCATGCGTGTTAGGGGGAGAAGCTGACTCGGGGTTTTGTTATATGATAACCATGAACTATCACAACCATACGACCGCTGGTCGTATGGTTGTGATAGTTCATGGCCCATATGGCGGGGACGTGGCGAGACGTACCCGCTGGCTGGCGAGTGCTGCTAGATGCTGGTGTGTCTATTGACACAACTTATACACAAATATTCGCAAATAGGAGAGAGAAGATTTTGACGACGTTTCGGTCCGACTTGGACCATTTACAAGAAAGAAGAGTAGTGGTAGAGGTAATGCTGGTAGTGACACATCTAATTGTGGTAGTTGTTGGCTCTACGGTGGGGACGCGGCAAACACTGTTGGACCTTGTTGCGATTTCGGAAAGAATGTACACCGTTTTCTGGCCCCACAAGGAACACCTGCCCTCAACACCTGGTGTACACTGGTAATGAGCCGCTAACTTCCGCCTTCTGTCTCAGAAGAATCTTTCCGTCCTGCTGTGTGTCACTGACGGTCTCCTCTATTGCCCCTCCCTAGTCACATCAGCCCCATACATTTCATTACCTCTATAATATCTTTCTTGTGTGAAGGAGTATACTAGGGCCTACCATCAACAGTAAATATTTCTCACTAACCTATAAATTATGGATAAATATTTAGGCAGTTCCATGCGTCTTGGACTATTGTCAGGTGAAACAATTGCAATTACACTCCTAACTAGTTTCAAGAGAGAACTTGACAAGGTTCTGAAATCAGGTTCATGATGAGTCTGACTATTTGTAGAGAACTCCAACAGCCTGGCTGATCTGACTGTCCATAGGAAGATCTGCTCAGGGACTTGGCCACGGGGATGATAATCTCCAGAATCCCATCGACAGGAAAACATAGCTAACTCCTGTGCCCACAATGTATCTCAATGTAGAGAAGTAGCACGCTGCCAGTATATCCAATTTTATTAAATAAAGAATCCACTGTACCTAGAGGTCTCGCCCAACCTTGTAGCGATGTACCTGATCTTACCATCACCAGCACTCCCAAACATCCCTCCCAAACACCACAGGATGTGGTTGGGGGAAGCTGCATGAGTGTTTTGAGAATATTCTTTTGTCCCAGAATTCATGAACTTGTTCAAGGTCTGAGACCATGCATGTGACTAGGAAAGATGGTCTGATAATAGTTGTTGTTTTTTTTCCTTTTCTCGAAGCTTGTTACTTTCATACGAAAGCGGGAGACCTTTTCTGGGACCTGACAGAAGAGTTATGGTAACCCCTACAGGTAACCTACAAGTAACCTACAGGTAACTTATAAGTAAACTACAGGTAACCTACAAGTAGCCTACACGTAACCTACATGGCTTTAGAGCAGGACGATCATGCCTGTCACAGCTGCTGAATCACTATGACGGAATTACGGAGGCGTCGGAAGACGACCAAAACGCATATATGATTTACACAGATTTCGCAAAAGCGTTCGACAGATGCGATCAAGGGGCGATAGCGCACAAAATGAGGGCCATAGGCCCTCAAAATCCAGCATCAGCGAGGTGCCCCAAGGCATGGTCCTGGCACCTATGATGTTTCTCATTCTCATAACAGACAGATAAAAACACCCGTTACAATTTTGTATCATCATTTGAAAATGAGACTAAAATAAGCATGAAAGTCGCTACGGTAGAGGACACCGAAAAATTACAGGAAGATATAAACAGTGTTTTCCAGTGGGCAGTGGAGAACAACATGACGTTCAATGATGATAAGTTCCAGCTGCTTAGGTATGGAAAGAATGAAGAACTCAAAAGGAGCACTATATACAAAACTCAAGAGGATCACCAAATAGAACGTAAGGAACACGTAAAAGACCTGGGAATAATTATGTTGCATATGTGTCTTACCTAACAATAATTATGTCAGCTGACCTTTCTTTTAAAGACCATAACAAGACAAAGATCACGACAGCCAGGAAGATGACGGGGTGGGTATTGAGAACTTTCAAAACAAGGGAAACAATGCCGATGGTGACACTCTTCAAATCGCTAGTGCTCTCTCACTTAGAATATTGCTCAGTGCTGACGGCCCCGTTCAAGGCAGGAGAAATATCTGAGCTGGAACAAATACAGAGATCGTTTACGGCTCACATTGAGTCAGTAAAGCACTAAATTACTGGGAACGCCTCCAAGTCTTGAACTTGTACTCACTGGAGCGAAGGAGAGATGATAATATATACCTGGAAAGTACTCGAGGGCTTGGTCCCATATCTACACACTGCCAAACATACTAGAGTGAGAGATATGGGAGGAAGCGCAAAATAAACTCAGTGAGGAGCAGGGGTGCGGTAGGCACAATAAGGGAACACTGTATCAACATCCGGGGTCCCAGACTAGTCAACATCTTACCAGAAAGTATCAGAAACACTGCTGGAACAAGTGTAGAAGCCTTCAAGAAGAAATTGGATAAGTATCTTCACCGGGAGCCAAGTCAACCAGGCTGTGATGGATATGTGGATCAGCGGACCTCCAACAACAACAGCCTAGTTGACCAGGCAAGCACAGACGAGACTGGCCCATGGCCGGTCTCCGAGAATAGAGAGACTCTCAAAACTCATGTAAGGTATATCAAAGGTAGAGGTAACCTAGAAGTAACCTTCAACTTATTGTTACTACAGAAAGACAATCTACCTGTACCCGTCGATTACCTGTAGAGAGGGTCAACGCCCCCGCGGCCCGGTTCCAGATCTGGTCACCGCCCCCGCGGCCCGGTTCCAGATGTGGTCACCGCCCCCGTGGCCCGGTCCCAGATCTGGTCACCGCCCCCGCGGCCCGGTTCCAGATCTGGTCACCGCCCCCGTGGCCCGGTCCCAGATCTGGTCACCACCCCCCGTGGCCCTGTCCCAGATCTGGTCACCACCCCCCGTGGCCCGGTCCCAGATTTGGTCACCGCCCCCGCGGCCCGGTCCCAGATCTGGTCACCGCCCCCGCGGCCCGATCCCAGATCTGGCCTCCTGGTTGTGGCCTTGATCTATCGATATTAACTTAAATTTCAAACTCTATATCATGTATCAGACATAAGAACTTGCCTGGTCACTCCGGCTCTATGGCGCCCCTCTCATGACACTGAGTCACCATAGACAAATTTAAAAAAAAAAAAAAAGGGATTCGGGGTTCATTAGCATCGCTTTCGGGTAACACTGGAAGGACCCGGGTTCAATTCTGGGGAGGATTTTCTTTCAGGTTTTTGGGCCACCGGAGGGAAATAACGTGTGAAGGATGACTGTAATGATGACCCGAGGCAGGATGAAGAAAAGGATGAGGATGGGTCTTATTTTCATTTTTGACCTGTTAAATTTCTGACCCAGGGTACCCCCCCCCCAAAAAAAAAATAAATCCTCTCAGTGTGTCTTATTGGTGTTGAGGACCTTTGATCTTGTGTCCCAGGGTGCAACCCACAACAGTCCACAGTATATTGTTAGGTGAACACGGGCAACAGTTGCAAGGAAACACCCAATGTTTCTAGTTGCTGGGGGGGAGAGGAGGAAGGGAGGAAGACAGAGATGGAGGGACACAGGGAAAGGAAGGGAGGGAGGGAGAGCTGTCGCCGTCACACAGACCCTGAATACAACAATGCCCTGACCTCCATGATAGACGGGAACACGGGGCCTCACCCACCACTCACCTGCCCTCATACACCCACACCCACCCTCATCCACCCACACACTTCCTCAAGAACCCACATGTCGTTTCTCCGTTCCAGGAAGATTAATATACAATGCTGGTATAATGTGACCCAGATATACGTTTGGAAGATACAGAGGGACGTAGATATACGTCTGGAAGATACGTAGTAACCTGGATAAACATCAGGGATACATGTAGCAACGTATGTATATATATACATATATACATATATATATATATATACATATATATATATATATATATATATATATATATATATATATATATATATATATATATATATATATATATATATATATATATATAGGATGGGGTCCACCTCTGGTGTAAATTGTGGGACCCATAGCCTCGGAGAAGTGGATAAAAAGGCTTCAAGGAAGAATATTTGGATTTCTTCCTGAAGCCGTTTGAATATTCCACTTTCCCTACCACCCCATCTTTTCATATTATATATATATATATATATATATATATATATATATATATATATATATATATATATATATATATATATATATATATGTTTGAAAAGCACAGAGTAACCTTGACACATGTAGTAGAGATACAGTAACTTAGATAAGTCTGGGGATAGCAGAGTAACTGCAACAGTTTACGGTTGTTGGTGGTAGCCGGTCACTGGTGCTGGTGAGGTGTGGGCGTGTAAACGTGGCTTCCGCCAGACTGGTTCAACTACATCACATATATGGAATAACCCAGACCTGAAACTCGTAAAAGGAGGAGACGTATTCAAAATAATTTGGTCCACTTTCGTAGAGGCTCTAGTATTCTAATTTGAACTGTATATATTATATTCCTGTGCCAAGTCCTGGTCTGGTACCAGGCCGCGGGGACGCTGATTTCGGGAAGCGACTCCGGGTAAACTCATGTAGATCATTCATCTCAGGGAGTGGAGGCTCGATCCTCAGTTTGCTAATGGCTATCACGTGCCTGAGTAATCAAACTGTTGGTGATTTCACGAAACTATTAGGTAGTGATCCCTAGAATTTGATAAATGAGAAACTTGTTTAACATTTGAGTATGTTTATTATGGACAAATTTCCAGGCTAAAGGTACCCTGCTTTGGGGATTAGCGTGGACGGTTACAAAGCATGGCTTGCTTCTGCAGTGTTTTAAAAACTGAGTTTGGAGAGTTGAAGGAGGAGGTCTTGCTTCTCCAGGAGGAGATTAGGAGGCTGAAGGTCCACCTCAATGGGCCTGGGAGAGTGTGTGAGGTGGTTGGAGATGTGGGGAATGAGGCTTCTAGCAGTGAGGTGCAGTCTGTCTCTCACTGTGAGGAGGCTGTAGGTGGGGAGGTAGCAACGGGTACCAGCAGTGAGGTGCAGCCCAGCACCTGCTACAAGTGGCGAGTTGTTCACAGTAATGGGAGGCGCATCAGAGTAAGGAAAGTTAAGAGTGAAGATCTGAAGGTAGGAAATCGCTTCTCTGTTCTCCAGGATGAATGTACTTCAGTGGCCAGTGAAGGTAAGGGTACTACTGCCCCTGCTAATGAAGGTAAGCGCATTCTTGTGGTTGGTGACTCTCAGGTAAGATATGTTGACCGTGCTTTTTGTAATAGGAATAAGAAGATGAGAGATAGAGTGTGCTTCCCTGGAGCTGGTGTTGGGGACATTGTCAACAGACTGGATAATATCATGTCAGGTAATGGGAACAAGCCCATTATCTGTCTCAGTGCTGGTGGAAATGATATTGGGAAGGGTAGGAGAGAAGAGCTGCTAGATAAGTACAGGTCAGCTATAGATTTCATTAAGTCTAAGGGAGGGATCCCAATCATATGTAGCATCTTGCCTAGAAGGGGAGTAGGAAATGAATGGTTGTCTAGAGCAATTGGTGTAAATTGCTGGCTAGACAGATACTGCAAGGAACTTGCAATCCCATTCATTGACAACTGGAACAACTTTTATGGCAAACATGATATGTATGCAAGGGATGGGGTTCATCTCTCTGGGGCAGGGGTGGTAGCACTTGCAGACTCGATTGAGAAGGCCATTGGTGAAATGCCTATGATTTTAAACTGATGGAAGATAGAGGTATGGGTGTGTGTGGGAAACAAGCAGGTTGCAACACTAGGGTTGGAAACAGTAAATGTATAAAAGGCATTCAGCATGAAGTTATAAATAAAGACAATAGAACAGGTCAGAAAACAAAGGGGGACAGCAGAGGGCAGCAAGGGACTAGCTCCCTTAAGGTTTACTATACTAATAGCAGGAGTGTTAGAAATAAGATAGATGAGCTAAGATTAATTGCAAGTGCAGGAAACATAGATATTATTGCTATAACAGAGACCTGGCTCAATCTGAAAGATAGAGAGATGCCATCTGAATGTCACATACAAGGCTATAAATTATTCCACACTGACAGGGTCAACAGGAAAGGTGGTGGAGTAGCGATGTATGTCAGAGACAATTTAAATTGTTGTGTTAGACAAGATATTAAATTAGAAGCGTCAGCCACTGAATCTGTTTGGTTACAGCTTCTCGAGGGCCGAGAAAAACTAATTTTGGGTGTGATTTACAGGGCCCCAAATCTTGATAGGGAGTGCAGTAAACTTCTATGGGACGAAATTCGTAAGGCATCTACATACGAAAATGTTGTGCTAATGGGAGACTTCAACTATAGACAGATTGACTGGAGCAATTTGACAGGAAATTTAGAGTCGGGTGACTTTCTTGATACGATCCAGGATTGTTTTTTAAAACAGTTTGTGACAGAGCCAACTAGGGGAAATAACCTCCTTGACTTGGTTCTTGCCAGTAGGGAAACACTAATTAATAATCTTGAGGTTAATGATGAGCTTGGGGAGAGTGATCACAAATCACTCAGTTTTAACATATCATGGAATTCCCCTAATAATGGCAATCAAGTCTCCGTCCCTGACTTTCGCTTGGCTGATTTCATAGGACTGAAAAATTACTTAGGTGGGCTGAACTGGAATGACCTGACTAGGGGTCAGGTAGGTGGTGATGGTTGCCGATATGATGCTTTCCAGGGCATAGTTCTAGCTGCTCAGTCAAATTATGTTCCAAATAGGGAAATCAGATCAAACAAAAATGATCCTAAATGGATGAACAATAGATTAAAATATCTGATTGGTCAAAAGAGAGGCATATATAGGCAAATCAAAAGAGGAGAGGGGCAATTAAGAAATCGATATATTCAGTTAAAGAGAGAAATAAAAAAGGGAATTAGAAAAGCAAAAAGAGATTATGAGGTTAAAGTTGCAAGAGAATCGAAGACTAACCCAAAAGGATTCTTTCAGGTATACAGAAGTAAGATCAGGGACAAGATAGGCCCACTCAAAAGTTCCTTGGATTTCTTCCTGAAGCCGTTTGAATATTCCACTTTCCCTACCACCCCATCTTTTCATATTATATATATATATATATATATATATATATATATATATATATATATATATATATATATATATATGTTTGAAAAGCACAGAGTAACCTTGACACATGTAGTAGAGATACAGTAACTTAGATAAGTCTGGGGATAACAGAGTAACTGCAACAGTTTACGGTTGTTGGTGGTAGCCGGTCACTGGTGCTGGTGAGGTGTGGGCGTGTAAACATGGCTTCCGCCAGACTGGTTCAACTACATCACATATATGGAATAACCCAGACCTGAAACTCGTAAAAGGAGGAGACGTATTCAAAATAATTTGGTCCACTTTCGTAGAGGCTCTAGTATTCTAATTTGAACTGTATATATTATATTCCTGTGCCAAGTCCTGGTCTGGTACCAGGCCGCGGGGACGCTGATTTCGGGAAGCGACTCCGGGTAAACTCATGTAGATCATTCATCTCAGGGAGTGGAGGCTCGATCCTCAGTTTGCTAATGGCTATCACGTGCCTGAGTAATCAAACTGTTGGTGATTTCACGAACCTATTAGGTAGTGATCCCTAGAATTTGTTAAATGAGAAACTTGTTTAACATTTGAGTATGTTTATTATGGACAAATTTCCAGGCTAAAGGTACCCTGCTTTGGGGATTAGCGTGGACGGTTACAAAGCATGGCTTGCTTCTGCAGTGTTTTAAAAACTGAGTTTGGAGAGTTGAAGGAGGAGGTCTTGCTTCTCCAGGAGGAGATTAGGAGGCTGAAGGTCCACCTCAATGGGCCTGGGAGAGTGTGTGAGGTGGTTGGAGATGTGGGGAATGAGGCTTCTAGCAGTGAGGTGCAGTCTGTCTCTCACTGTGAGGAGGCTGTAGGTGGGGAGGTAGCAACGGGTACCAGCAGTGAGGTGCAGCCCAGCACCTGCTACAAGTGGCGAGTTGTTCACAGTAATGGGAGGCGCATCAGAGTAAGGAAAGTTAAGAGTGAAGATCTGAAGGTAGGAAATCGCTTCTCTGTTCTCCAGGATGAATGTACTTCAGTGGCCAGTGAAGGTAAGGGTACTACTGCCCCTGCTAATGAAGGTAAGCGCATTCTTGTGGTTGGTGACTCTCAGGTAAGATATGTTGACCGTGCTTTTTGTAATAGGAATAAGAAGATGAGAGATAGAGTGTGCTTCCCTGGAGCTGGTGTTGGGGACATTGTCAACAGACTGGATAATATCATGTCAGGTAATGGGAACAAGCCCATTATCTGTCTCAGTGCTGGTGGAAATGATATTGGGAAGGGTAGGAGAGAAGAGCTGCTAGATAAGTACAGGTCAGCTATAGATTTCATTAAGTCTAAGGGAGGGATCCCAATCATATGTAGCATCTTGCCTAGAAGGGGAGTAGGAAATGAATGGTTGTCTAGAGCAATTGGTGTAAATTGCTGGCTAGACAGATACTGCAAGGAACTTGCAATCCCATTCATTGACAACTGGAACAACTTTTATGGCAAACATGATATGTATGCAAGGGATGGGGTTCATCTCTCTGGGGCAGGGGTGGTAGCACTTGCAGACTCGATTGAGAAGGCCATTGGTGAAATGCCTATGATTTTAAACTGATGGAAGATAGAGGTATGGGTGTGTGTGGGAAACAAGCAGGTTGCAACACTAGGGTTGGAAACAGTAAATGTATAAAAGGCATTCAGCATGAAGTTATAAATAAAGACAATAGAACAGGTCAGAAAACAAAGGGGGACAGCAGAGGGCAGCAAGGGACTAGCTCCCTTAAGGTTTACTATACTAATAGCAGGAGTGTTAGAAATAAGATAGATGAGCTAAGATTAATTGCAAGTGCAGGAAACATAGATATTATTGCTATAACAGAGACCTGGCTCAATCTGAAAGATAGAGAGATGCCATCTGAATGTCACATACAAGGCTATAAATTATTCCACACTGACAGGGTCAACAGGAAAGGTGGTGGAGTAGCGATGTATGTCAGAGACAATTTAAATTGTTGTGTTAGACAAGATATTAAATTAGAAGCGTCAGCCACTGAATCTGTTTGGTTACAGCTTCTCGAGGGCCGAGAAAAACTAATTTTGGGTGTGATTTACAGGGCCCCAAATCTTGATAGGGAGTGCAGTAAACTTCTATGGGACGAAATTCGTAAGGCATCTACATACGAAAATGTTGTGCTAATGGGAGACTTCAACTATAGACAGATTGACTGGAGCAATTTGACAGGAAATTTAGAGTCGGGTGACTTTCTTGATACGATCCAGGATTGTTTTTTAAAACAGTTTGTGACAGAGCCAACTAGGGGAAATAACCTCCTTGACTTGGTTCTTGCCAGTAGGGAAACACTAATTAATAATCTTGAGGTTAATGATGAGCTTGGGGAGAGTGATCACAAATCACTCAGTTTTAACATATCATGGAATTCCCCTAATAATGGCAATCAAGTCTCCGTCCCTGACTTTCGCTTGGCTGATTTCATAGGACTGAAAAATTACTTAGGTGGGCTGAACTGGAATGACCTGACTAGGGGTCAGGTAGGTGGTGATGGTTGCCGATATGATGCTTTCCAGGGCATAGTTCTAGCTGCTCAGTCAAATTATGTTCCAAATAGGGAAATCAGATCAAACAAAAATGATCCTAAATGGATGAACAATAGATTAAAATATCTGATTGGTCAAAAGAGAGGCATATATAGGCAAATCAAAAGAGGAGAGGGGCAATTAAGAAATCGATATATTCAGTTAAAGAGAGAAATAAAAAAGGGAATTAGAAAAGCAAAAAGAGATTATGAGGTTAAAGTTGCAAGAGAATCGAAGACTAACCCAAAAGGATTCTTTCAGGTATACAGAAGTAAGATCAGGGACAAGATAGGCCCACTCAAAAGTTCCTCGGGTCAGCTCACTGACAGTGATAAGGAAATGTGTAGAATTTTTAACACATACTTCCTCTCAGTTTTTACACAGGAGGATACCAGTGATATTCCAGTAATGATAAATTATGTAGAACAGGACGATAATAAACTGTGCACTATTAGGGTCACAAGTGACATGGTCCTTAGGCAAATAGATAAATTAAAACCTAACAAATCCCCAGGCCCTGATGAACTGTATGCAAGGGTTCTAAAGGAATGTAAAGAGGAGCTTAGCACACCTTTGGCTAATCTTTTCAACATATCACTACAAACTGGCATGGTGCCAGATAAGTGGAAAATGGCAAATGTGATACCTATTTTCAAAACAGGTGACAGGTCCTTAGCTTCGAACTATAGACCAATAAGCCTAACCTCCATAGTGGGAAAATTTATGGAATCAATAATTGCCGAGGCAGTTCGTAGCCACCTTGAAAAGCATAAATTAATCAACGAATCTCAGCATGGTTTTACAAAGGGACGTTCCTGCCTTACGAATTTATTAACTTTTTTCACTAAGGTATTTGAGGAGGTAGATCATGGTAACGAATATGATATTGTGTATATGGACTTCAGTAAGGCTTTTGACAGGGTCCCACATCAGAGACTATTGAGGAAAATTAAAGCACATGGAATAGGAGGAGAAATTTTTTCCTGGATAGAGGCATGGTTGACAAATAGGCAGCAGAGAGTTTGCATAAATGGGGAGAAATCAGAGTGGGGAAGCGTCACGAGCGGTGTTCCACAGGGGTCAGTGTTGGGCCCCCTGCTGTTCACAATCTACATAAACGACATAGATGAGGGCATAAAGAGCGACATCGGCAAGTTTGCCGATGACACCAAAATAGGCCGTCGAATTCATTCTGACGAGGACATTCGAGCACTCCAGGAAGATTTGAATAGACTGATGCAGTGGTCGGAGAAGTGGCAGATGCAGTTTAATATAGACAAATGCAAAGTTCTAAATGTTGGACAGGACAATAACCATGCCACATATAAACTAAATAATGTAGATCTTAATATTACGGATTGCGAAAAAGATTTAGGAGTTCTGGTTAGCAGTAATCTGAAACCAAGACAACAGTGCATAAGTGTTCGCAATAAAGCTAATAGAATCCTTGGCTTCATATCAAGAAGCATAAATAATAGGAGTCCTCAGGTTGTTCTTCAACTCTATACATCCTTGGTTAGGCCTCATTTAGATTATGCTGCACAGTTTTGGTCACCGTATTACAGAATGGATATAAATTCTCTGGAAAATGTACAAAGGAGGATGACAAAGATGATCCCATGTATCAGAAACCTTCCCTATGAGGATAGACTAAGGGCCCTGAAACTGCACTCTCTAGAAAGACGTAGAATTAGGGGGGATATGATTGAGGTTTATAAGTGGAAGACAGGAATAAATAAAGGGGATGTAAATAGTGTGCTGAAAATATCTAGCCTAGACAGGACTCGCAGCAATGGTTTTAAGTTGGAAAAATTCAGATTCAGGAGGGATATAGGAAAGTACTGGTTTGGTAATAGAGTTGTGGATGAGTGGAACAAACTCCCAAGTACCGTTATAGAGGCCAGAACGTTGTGTAGCTTTAAAAATAGGTTGGATAAATACATGAGTAGATGTGGGTGGGTGTGAGTTAGACCTGATAGCTTGTGCTAACAGGTCGGTTGCCGTGTTCCTCCCTTAAGTCAGTGTGACCTGACCTGACTAGGTTGGGTGCATTGGCTTAAGCCGGTAGGGACTTGGACCTGCCTCGCATGGGCCAGTGGGCCTTCTGCAGTGTTCCTTCGTTCTTATGTTCTTATGTTCTTAAATGTTTCACAAGTTTCTTATTAATTAATTTATCGATTTTCTAAACTATTTATTTACATCCTTTGATTTTAAGTAGGTTGAAAAAAACTGCTGGGGTCAACTAGCCTGTGATGGATACACGGGCCAGCAGGCAGCCAGCAGAAACAGCCTTGTTGACCAGGCAAGCACCAGATAAGCCTGGCCCATGGCTGGGCTTGTCTGTTATCATTTATGAGATTTTTACACTTACAACTCAATTGTTAAACTATGACTCGCCTTATAGGCCTGGTCTACGTCCACTGGAGGGCCCCGCCCACACGTGGCCACGCCTTCAACTGCTACACCTCTCTACTTCTTACAAAGTCTCCCTTATGAGAGTCACCGTCGTCATGCCTCTGTATTTGCGTGATAAAGCCTGTTGTGCGGACGAAACGTTTCTCGACACAAACCCAGGTGTTGCACATGTGGTTGTATGGTGGTAGAGAGGCAAGAAAGGATTGTGGTGGATAGTGGTGGAGGTGGTAGATGTCGGGGGCCAGGTAGTAGTGGTTGACGTGGGTGGCAGGTAGGTAGGTCGGGGGTGGGGGATATCACCTGCCTGGCGGGCACAGCTAGGTGACCCCCGCGGGTGTTCCCGTTGTTTCACCTACTTTGTGTTGGTTCGCCTCAGCACTCACCTGTGTGTTGGTTCACCTCAGCACTCACCTGTGTGTTGGTTCACCTCAACACTCACCTGTGTGTTGGTTCACCTCAACACTCACCTGTGTGTTGGTTCACCTCAACACTCACCTGTGTGTTGGTTCACCTCAGCACTCACCTGTGTGTTGGTTCACCTCAGCACTCACCTGTGTGTTGGTTCACCTCAGCACCCACCTGTGTGTTGGTTCACCTCAGCACTCACCTGTGTGTTGGTTCACCTCAGCACTCACCTGTGTGTTGGTTCACCTCAGCACTCACCTGTGTGTTGGTTCACCTCAGCACTCACCTGTGTGTTGGTTCACCTCAGCACTCACCTGTGTGTTGGTTCACCTCAGCACTCACTTGTGTGTTGGTTCACCTCAACACTCACCTGTGTGTTCGTTCACCTCAGCACTCACCTGTGTGTTGGTTCACCTCAGCACCCACCTGTGTGTTGGTTCACCTCAACACTCACCTGTGTGTTGGTTCACCTCAGCACTCACCTGTGTGTTGGTTCACCTCAACACTCACCTGTGTGTTGGTTCACCTCAGCACTCACCTGTGTGT
Organism: Cherax quadricarinatus; assembly: GCF_038502225.1. Classification (NCBI taxonomy): domain Eukaryota; kingdom Metazoa; phylum Arthropoda; class Malacostraca; order Decapoda; family Parastacidae; genus Cherax; species Cherax quadricarinatus. The sequence continues at coordinate 17,806,229 of NC_091336.1, forward strand.
TGGTTCACCTCAACACTCACCTGTGTGTTGGTTCACCTCAGCACTCACCTGTGTGTTGGTTCACCTCAACACTCACCTGTGTGTTGGTTCACCTCAACACTCACCTGTGTGTTGGTTCACCTCAACACTCACCTGTGTGTTGGTTCACCTCAACACTCACCTGTGTGTTGGTTCACCTCAACACCCACCTGTGTGTTGGTTCACCTCAGCACTCACCTGTGTGTTGGTTCACCTCAACACTCACCTGTGTGTTGGTTCACCTCAGCACTCACCTGTGTGTTGGTTCACCTCAACACTCACCTGTGGGTTGGTTCACCTCAGCACTCACCTGTGTTGGTTCACCTCAGCACTCACCTGTGTGTTGGTTCACCTCAACACTCACCTGTGTGTTGGTTCACCTCAGCACTCACCTGTGTGTTGGTTCACCTCAACACTCACCTGTGTGTTGGTTCACCTCAGCACTCACCTGTGTGTTGGTTCACCTCAACACTCACCTGTGTGTTGGTTCACCTCAGCACTCACCTGTGTGTTGGTTCACCTCAACACTCACCTGTGGGTTGGTTCACCTCAGCACTCACCTGTGTTGGTTCACCTCAGCACTCACCTGTGTGTTGGTTCACCTCAACACTCACCTGTGTGTTGGTTCACCTCAGCACTCACCTGTGTGTTGGTTCACCTCAACACTCACCTGTGTGTTGGTTCACCTCAGCACTCACCTGTGTGTTGGTTCACCTCAACACTCACCTGTGTGTTGGTTCACCTCAGCACTCACCTGTGTGTTGGTTCACCTCAACACCCACCTGTGTGTTGGTTCACCTCAGCACTCACCTGTGTGTTGGTTCACCTCAACACTCACCTGTGTGTTGGTTCACCTCAACACTCACCTGTGTGTTGGTTCACCTCAACACTCACCTGTGTGTTGGTTCACCTCAGCACTCACCTGTGTGTTGGTTCACCTCAACACTCACCTGTGTGTTGGTTCACCTCAGCACTCACCTGTGTGTTGGTTCACCTCAACACCCACCTGTGTGTTGGTTCACCTCAGCACTCACCTGTGTGTTGGTTCACCTCAACACTCACCTGTGTGTTGGTTCACCTCAACACTCACCTGTGTGTTGGTTCACCTCAACACCCACCTGTGTGTTGGTTCACCTCAGCACTCACCTGTGTGTTGGTTCACCTCAACACTCATCTGTGTGTTGGTTCACCTCAGCACTCACCTGTGTGTTGGTTCACCTCAACACTCACCTGTGGGTTGGTTCACCTCAGCACTCACCTGTGTTGGTTCACCTCAGCACTCACCTGTGTGTTGGTTCACCTCAACACTCACCTGTGTGTTGGTTCACCTCAGCACTCACCTGTGTGTTGGTTCACCTCAACACTCACCTGTGTGTTGGTTCACCTCAGCACTCACCTGTGTGTTGGTTCACCTCAACACTCACCTGTGTGTTGGTTCACCTCAGCACTCACCTGTGTGTTGGTTCACCTCAACACCCACCTGTGTGTTGGTTCACCTCAGCACTCACCTGTGTGTTGGTTCACCTCAACACTCACCTGTGTGTTGGTTCACCTCAACACTCACCTGTGTGTTGGTTCACCTCAGCACTCACCTGTGTGTTGGTTCACTTCAGCACTCACCTGTGTGTTGGTTCACCTCAGCACTCACCTGTGTGTTGGTTCACTTCAGCACTCACCTGGATGGTTCCTATCACTCGCGATAACAGTTCAAATGCATTATTATTATTATTATTATTATTATTATTATTATTATTATTATTATTATTATTATTATTATTGGAACTAGAGCCGGTCACCATTTCAGGGTTCGATTCCCATCGAGGGTAGAAACATTGGGCGTATTTCTTTACGATGGTTGTCTATGTTCACCCATCAGTAAAATGGGTACCTGGGTGTTAGTGAACTGGTGTGGGTCGCATCCTAGGACAAAACTGACCTAATTTGCGGGAAGTGCTCTGCATAACAAGAGGCTTTCTATATAGTCAGTTAGGCCTGTATACCTTGTACATGTACTTGTGGTAAATAAAGATATTATTATTATTATTATTATTATTATTATTATTATTATTATTATTATTATTATTATTATTATTATTATTATTATGCATTCCTATTTTGAAGGGAATGAGAGTTTGTGTTCACTAGCCATAGGTCAACTTAGTGCTTTCAGACTCGTCGTCGTCAGCTATGTATGTTTTTATTGCTGGCGGAATGCTGATTGCATTGTTGTGGTTACTGAAGGAGAGATCACGTTGCAAAACAGTGAGTTGATCTTTCACGTTTCTCTGTCGTGATATGCTAAGGATTTCGTTTGTTTTGTTGTTTGAGGGGTGACAATGAAGTGGTTAATTAACCTTGGTACGTGCGGATGACTTGGAATTGTAATGGTATAAAATACCAGAGTGATGGACTGAACACATCGAATCCAGGTTGAGGGACTGATTACCTCATACTTCTACTCTCCTTACCCATTTCTACTTTGTATTGGACTGATGAAGCCACTGTGTGGCGAAACGTTTCTTCAATAAAGATTCCCATGTGTTGCATAAGTGTCTCAATTCTTCAACCAGCGGTGGTATTGTGTACCACCACTGAAGTCTTCCATACCAGGCTCAAAGTACTCTATAATTGTTGTATGAAATACAGTCACAGACAGGCGACTGTATTTCATGTATCAAGTTAGAGGAACTGGCTGGAGTCAACCACTTTACTCTGAGGAAAACTTCCTGTGAGTCCTACTCTTGCAACATTGCATAGCTCCTGATGACGCACGGAGACGTGTGAAAGATCGTGAGCTGAAGATTTCCATCCCCTGTGGCTTGTGATGCACTTGTATAAAATCCATCCTGCGTGATGGAGTATGGCAGGATAACATAGCTAGCTGTAGTTCCCTCTGTGCTGCTATCATAGTAGTAAGAGAATTACCGACAAATTGCTAGGTAAGAGGACACGTTTCGCTCACTAGGAGCTTTTTCGAGGAGTTTACTGCTTGATAAAGTTCTTGGAGAGTGAAACGTTGCCACAATAAAAGGTAACGGCTTGATAAAGCTCCTGGAGAGTGAAACGTGGCCACAATAAAATGCTACATCAGTTGCATTTGTGTCCTTTAACCTATCAAAGCAGCACGTTTCTGCTGTACCCAGTTTTATTTAATATATATATTTATATATATATATATATATATATATATATATATATATATATATATATATATATATATATATATATATATATATATATATAAACAAGGATCCATTCGACACGCCACCCCAGTACCCACCCAAATGTCGTGGGAAGATCAGTCACCCGGTAGATATTTCCCCAGTCACCGGTAAGGAGGTCACTGCCTTTGTCTCTGCCCTCGGATTTCAAGCAGGAAAAAGTGTTTGGGAAGGAAGGAACTTTGTCGGAAAAGCTTTTATTGGGACAACGTCTGGCCTTGTTTAGAGCATTCTCAAGCCTTTGTAAAGCTCTACAATGAGTGAAACGTTGTCTTTGCTACGTATCTGTCGGCAGTGCGATGTTTGGATTAAAAATCTGAAGCTACCTGCAGGTAGCCTCATTGGCGAACGAAATAACTGTTCCCTATATCCACACCCCCCCCCCTCAAAGAAAAATAGGCTCGATAGCCTAATAAAGTATAGTCAAAGATACTGTTTGGCTGAAATAAAGACAAATAAGATGTATTTTATTGAAGACGGTGCTTGACTTTCTCTCAGAACAACCATTCATGATCCACAATGGCTGATCACATTACCCTTAGCCATTTCTCCCTCCCCACCTCCTTAACCACTAACCTAGCGCCCCCCTGCCCACTACCCATACCCTCCACACACGCTCGACTAAACCCCCTCTTTACCCATACACCCCTCTAGACGCCCCACATGCCTCAAGGGGCACGTTTCACGCCAGCAGTGTTTGACAGCGCTGTGTTTTGCCACGGCTGGTGGGAAGACCTGCCTGACCCTCTCGCTACGAGACTTAATTTGGTACCGTGAAATTATGCCGTTCAAGACGCGGTTAACCTCCAAGAAGATATAAACGAAGTTTTCCAGTGGGCAACGGTAAACAATATGATGTTCAATGAGGACAAATTTCAACTACTCCGTTATGGAAAACTGGAGGAGATAATAACTAGAACAGAGTATACTACTGACTCCGGCCATACAATAGAGCGGAAAAATAATGTAAGGGACCTGGGAGTAGTAATGTCTGAGGATCTCACTTTCAAGGATCACAACAGTGCCACGATCGCACGTGCAAAGAAAATGATAGGATGGATAATGAGAACTTTCAAAACGAGAGATGCCAAGCCCATGATGATCCTTTTCAAATCACTTGTTCTCTCTAGGCTGGAATACTGCTGTACATTAACATCTCCATTCAAAGCAGGTGAAATCGCAGATCTAGAGAGTGTACAGAGATCCTTTACTGCACGTATAAGTTCTGTCAAGCACCTTAACTACTGGGAACGCTTGGAAGCACTTGACTTGTACTCGTTGGAACGCAGGAGGGAGAGATATATCATAATCTACACTTGGAAAATCTTGGAAGGAATGGTCCCAAATCTGCACACAGAAATCACTCCCTACGAAAGTAAAAGACTGGGCAGGCGATGCAAAATGCCCCCAATAAAAAGTAGGGGCGCCATTGGTACACTAAGAGAAAACACCATAAGTGTCCGGGGCCCAAAACTGTTCAACAGCCTCCCATCAAGCATTAGGGGAATTGCCAATAAACCCTGGCTGCCTTCAAGAGAGAGCTGGACAGATACCTAAAGTCAGTGCCGGATCAGCCGGGCTGTGGCTCGTACGTTGGACTGCGTGCGGCCAGCAGTAACAGCCTAGTTGATCAGGCCCTGATCCATCGGGAGGCCTGGTCATGGACCGGGCCGCAGGGGCGTTGATCCCCGGAATAACCTCCAGGTAACCTCCAGGTATGTCCGTAGACCCATGTCCGCGTACCTATGTCCACGTAGCCCGTGTCCACGTGCCCGTGTCCACGTGCCCGTGTCCATGAATCCAACCGTTTATAACCTCCTGTGTTTGATCGAAGCAAAATAAACAATGAAATGAAACCCTTGGCCTCAATTCTGTGTGTCCCGCTGAAGGTGCAATAGCAGGAAGCTTAGGTGTGTGTGTGTGTGTGTGTGTGTGTGTGTGTGTGTGTGTGTGTGTGTGTGTGTGTGTGTGTGTGTGTGTGTGTGTGTCCGCGCTTGCGGTTTGGTCGTGCGTGTCAGCGTCGGTTCGTGTCACTGTGACAAGGGCCGGCTCTGACACGCTTCTGCCTTGCCTCAGAGAGAATTTCCTCGCCTATCTGTTTATAGCCTTGCAGCACTGCGTACCTCCTGACGACGCACGAGAGTGCGAAAGATCCTGAGCTAAACATTTCTATCCTCATGTGGCTTGTTCTGCATTAATAAATAACAAAAAGGCACAATACCGTGACTGGAACAATACACAAATAACCCGCACATACGAGAGAGAAGAGCTTATAACGACGTTTCGGTCCGACTTGGAGCAATTACAAACTCACGGTAACGGAAAGGAGAGGACGCAGTATATATAAGCCAGCAGACCGGGCTATATATACTGTCTCCTTCTCTCCTATCTGTTAGAATGACTTTGTAAATAGTCCAAGACGGACCGAAATGTCGTAAGCATCCCTCTCCTATGTGCAGGTTATTTGCGTTTGTTCTGCGTTGTTAAGATCGCTTGTGTGCGGCTGTACTGCATATATATATATATATATATATATATATATATATATATATATATATATATATATATATATATATATATATATATATATATATATATATTATATTGTGTGTGTGTACTCACCTAGTTCTGGTTGCAGGGGTCGATTCATAGCTCCTGGCCCCGCCTCTTCACTGGCCGCTACTGGGTCACTCTGCTCCATGAGCTTTATCATACCTTTTCTTAAAGCTATGTATGGATCCTGCCTCCACTGGAGTTTACCTGGAGAGAGTTCCGGGGGTCAACGCCCCCGCGGCCCAGTCTGTGACCAGGCCTCCTGGTGTATCAGAGCCTGATCAACCAGGCTGTTGCTGCTGGCTGCACGCAAACCAACGTACGAGCAACAGCCCGGCTGGTCAGGAACCGACTTTAGGTGCTTGTCCAGTGCCAGCTTGAAGACTGCCAGGGGTCTGTTGGTAATCCCCCTTATGTATGCTGGGAGGCAGTTGAACAGTCTCGGGCCCCTGACACTTATTGTATGGTCTCTTAACGTGCTAGTGACGCCCCTGCTTTTCATTGGGGGGATGTTGCATCGTCTGCCACTACATCACTTTCCAGACTATTCCACTTCCTGATTACTCTGTGACTGAAAAAATACTTCCTAACATCCCTGTGATTCATCTGTGTCTTCAACTTCCAACTGTGTCCCCTTGTTGCTGTGTCCAGTCTCTGCAACATCCTGGGTTTTTTTTTCCAAATTGTCGATACCTCTCAGTATTTTATATGTCATTATCACATCCCCCAATATTTATCCTGTCCTCCAGTGTCGTCAGGTCGATCTCCCTTAATCTTTCCTCGTGGGATATACCCCTTAGCTCCGGGACTAGTCTTGTTGCAAATCTTTGCACTTTCTCTAGCTTCCTTACATGCTTGGCTTCGTGTGGGTTCCAAACTGGTGCCGCATACTCCAATATGGGCCTAACGTACACGGTGTACAGGGTCCTGAACGAGTCCCTATTAAGATGTCGGAATGCTGTTCTGAGGTTTGCTAGGCGCCCATATGTTGCAGCAGTTATTTGGTTGATGTGCGCCTCAGGAGATGTGCTCGGTGTTATACTCACCTCAAGATCCTTTTCCTTGAGTGAGGTTTGAAGTCTCTGACCTCCTAGAGTGTACTCCGTTTGCGGTCTTTTATGTCCTTCTCCATTCTTCATGACTTTGCATTTGGTGGGGTTGAACTCCAGGAGTCATTTGCTGGACCATGCCTGCAGCCTCTCCAGATCTCTACGTAATTCTGCCTGGTCTTCATCCGATTGAATTCTTCTCATCAACTTCACATCATCTGCAAACAGGGACATTTCGGAGTCTATTCCTTCCTTCATGTCGTTCTCAAATACCAGAAACAGCACCGGTCCTAAAACTGATCCCTGTGGGACCCCACTTGTTACAGGCGCCCACTCTGACACCTCGCCGCGTACCATGACTTGCTTTTGTCTTCCTGAAGGGTATTCCTTGATCCATTGTAGTGCCTTCCCTGTTATCCCTGCTTGATCCTCCAGTTTTTGCGCTAATCTCTTGTGTGTGTGTGTGTGTGTGTGTGTGTGTGTGTGTGTGTGTGTGTGTGTGTGTGTGTGTGTGTGTGTGTATGTGTGTATGTGTGTGTGTGTGTGTGTGGTACCGAATAAATAAAACTTGCGATTAAGGCTTAAATAGCAACGCACTTCTTGCCAAATAGGGCAAGCGAAAAATTGTGTATGCAATAATTTCGCAAAAATCATTCTGACTATAATGAAAAAAAATATATATTTCATTGTGTTTGCTTATTATTAAATTTTTGTAAACTTATATAAAATATATTTAGTTGGATTAGGTTAAATTGAATTGCGCTTCTTATAATAAGGTCAGGTAATTTTCCTAAGGTTATTTTGGTACAAAATCATTAATTTCTATATAACATAAATGAAATATATATATATATATATATATATATATATATATATATATATATATATATATATATATATATATATATATATATATATATAAATGTATATATAAATTTCCATTTTAGGAATTAGAGATTAATTGCAGCCTTAGATTAACGGCTCGAGTGAAGCTGGTAATGGGGTTGAACGTCGCTGACCATTTTCAACAGACTCTTCGGCAGACCTGTTTCATTTTCTACGTGTTCTCCTGTAACATAAACACTGCGTCAAGTGATTCAACCCTCTGCTGTGATGCTATCTGTCCCAGTTACTTGGCTATTTTATCCATTATTGTTAGGCAAACAAAGGTTATGAGAATCCAAACACTCTCTCAAGTGATTCAACCCTCTGCTGTGATGCTATCTGTCCCATTACTTGGCTATTTTATCCATTATTGTTAGTTACTTGGCTATTTTATCCATTATTGTTAGGCAAACAAAGGTTCTGAGAATCCAAACACTCTCTCAAGTGGTTCAACCCTCTGCTGTGATGCTATCTGTCCCAGTTACTTGGCTATTTTACCAATTACTGTTAGGTAAACAAGAGTTCTGAGAATTCCCAAGCTCGCAGAGGTGGGCTGAGGCCCGAATGACCAGAAACCAAGTTAGGTAAAACCACACATGGACAACTAATTGTAGTGTGGCAACGTTTGGCTCTGAAGGAGCTTTGTTAAGCCTTTACCAGCAGAGTGAAATGTTTCCACAATAAAATGTCACATTATCTATACATGTGTCCTTTTACTTTAAATATTGTGTGTAATTCTACCAACGTTATTACGTCCAGAAGTCGGCCATGTTGATCATTATAGTCTGGTAAGCCGAGTCAGGAGCCGAGACTTGATTCCAGTAAAGACACTTCGGTGAGTCTCAAGATTTTATCAATCAATTTTATTTCTTTGCAAGTAGTACATTGAGATTAGGTATTTACAGTAATGAGTCGCAGTGCAAAGAGAGCCTCTATCATGCCTAGGCATTTTGGGCAGACTTAATTTAATGGCTTATTGACTACTTAATACTAAAGAAATTTATCATAGTTTAAGTTGGACAATAGTTTCAATAGTAAATATTTAAATTATATTATGGGAATATAACATCGTGAGTTGCTGAAAGTAATTTACAGTATGAGAATGCTACAACTGGGAGTAAGGTAGTATTGAACATTAAAATGGTATAAAATACCGACAGGTTGTTAGGTAAGACACATATGCAACAGTTAGGTATCTTTATTATGAAACGTTTCGCCTACACAGTAGGCTTCTTCAGTCAAGTACAGAAAAGTTGATAGAAGCAGAAGATACTTGAAGACGATGTAATCAGTCCATCACCCTTAAAGTTGTAGTATTGTATTGTTTTGGGTAGGTATTTATACTACTATATTGTATTAGTCAATGTGTGAACTTGGGCGTCTAGTCTTGAAGTTTTAGGATTTAAGTAATTGGGAGAGTTTTTGGTAAAGTTAAATATTGAGTATTTAGCATTTAGTCTAGGGTGAGAAAGTGCCTTTTGAGAAGAGACTTAAATTGATGTTCAGACCGGGTTACTTTAGTATTTTCTGGTAATGAATTCCAAATTTTGAGACCCTTTATAAGCATAGAGTTTTTATACAGTGTGATGTGGACACTGGGTACATCAAAAATAGATCTGTGTCTTGTGTTGATTAACTTGTGCTACTAGGTCAGTTGCCCTGTTCCTTCCTTAAGTGGTAATAGAGTTGTGGATGAGTGGAACAAACTCCCAAGTACCGTTATAGAGGCCAGAACGTTGTGTAGCTTTAAAAATAGGTTGGATAAATACATGAGTAGATGTGGGTGGGTGTGAGTTAGACCTGATAGCTTGTGCTAACAGGTCGGTTGCCGTGTTCCTCCCTTAACTCAATGTGACCTGACCTGACTAGGTTGGGTGCATTGGCTTAAGCCGGTAGGGACTTGGACCTGCCTCGCATGGGCCAGTAGGCCTTCTGCAGTGTTCCTTCGTTCTTATGTTCTTATGTTCTTATGAATGTGACCTGACCTGACTAGGTTGGAGCATTGGCTTAAGCCGGTAGGAGGCTTGGACCTGCCTCGCATGGGCCAGTAGGCCTGCTGCAGTGTTCCTTCTTTCTTATGTTCTTATGGTCGTGTGTCCTGTTAAGGTTGGTGAGAAGTTTGAGTGAAGGTTTTATGTTTGTGTGTATTGTTCTAATATGTGGTAGGCACATAAATAAGTATGGATGTTCTTTATGGTGAGCAGATTTAGATTTTTTAATATTGATGGAGTACTCTGTCAGGAGTGGGAATTTGTTATCATTCTGACTGCAGCCTTTTGCTGGGTTATTATTAGTGGTCTTAGGTGATTTAATGTTGTTGATCCCCATGCACAAATTCCATATGTGAGGTAAGTGTAGATGAGTGAATGATACAGTGCAAGGAGAGCTGACTGTGGAACATAGTACCGTATCTTTGATAGTATGCCTACTGTCTTAGAGATTTTCTTGGAAATTTGTTGTATATGTGTCTGGAATTTGAGGCTACTGTCAAGGTGGATTACTAGGAATTTTCCTATTTTGCTTCAGTACCTCAGGTGCTGTTAAAAATGGCTTAAAACCCCGGGCAACATTTGGGAAATTGTTATTCTGTAAACGATTCGTCAGCCAGTGGCTTCTGCAGTCCAAAACAGAGAAGAACGGTGGAAGATGAGGAGTTTTGAAGTAATCAGTCCCTCAACCTGGTGCCCCAGAGCAAGGGAGAGTTGGTAAAAAGTGGACCTGGAGGTGAGTGACGGATCCTACTTCCACTCCAGCTGCTGCCTAGCTGGCTTCCTCTACACTGTGTTTTGCCTCTTGCCCTTCTTCTTGTACCCATTACTTTTGCGATTTTATCCCTCCCGGTTAATTGAAGCTTCTCTCTCTCTCTCTCTCTCTCTCTCTCTCTCTCTCTCTCTCTCTCTCTCTCTCTCTCTCTCTCTCTCAGGCGCTGTATGACATAACACAAGAAATTCTTGGTAAGAGGACACATGCAACTGATGTCATCGTCAAATAAACACAAATGCAATATAATACGATTCTTTATTGACGACGTTTCGCTCACAAAGTGGACTTTATCAAATCACAAAATATCGCATTATATTGCATTTGTCTTCATTTTACCATCGTGTCGGTGCTTTACACCATCTCCAACTGATGTGACATTTTGTTGTGGCAACGTTTCGCTCTCCAGGAGCTTTGTCAAGCCATTATATTAATTTCATTTGTATTTACCTAACATATTGTGGGTAGTTCAAAGAAAAATATTACAGATTCCTCATTAAAACAGCTCCTGATCAGCCGGGTTGTGGTGCATACGTTGGACTGCCGACAGCGGGCACCAAGAACTTAATCGATCAGGCCAACAACCAGGAGGCCTGGTCTGGGACCGGGTCTCAGGGGCGGTGACCTCCGGAAGCGACTCCAGATAAACCCATCCACACCCATTCTTGTGCCTGTCCAACCTGGTCTTCAAGTTATCCAAAGTTTACGCGTCAGTGACATTACCCGGGCTGTGATTCGCACGCTGGACTACGTGCAGCCAACAGTAACAGCCTGGTTGATAAGGCCCTGATCCACCAGGAGGCTTGATCAACGACTGAGCCGAGGGGGCTTTGACCCCCGGAACGCCCTCTAGGCAGATTGTTCCATGCATCTACAACATTGGTTTAGACATATTAGAAAACGTTTCGGTCCCAGGACCGAAACGTTTTCTATGTTCTAGTGTTTACTCACGTGTCTTCCTAAACCAGTTTGTCGGTATCTATTACCAAGTTAAAATCGGATGCTGCCATAGTGAAGAGCTCTGTCCCACAAGGCACAGTACTCGCACCTATCATGTTCCTTATTCTCATATCAGACATAGACAGAGATATAAACCACAGCACTGTATCATCTTTTGCAGACGATACTAGGATCTGCATGAGAGTGTCATCCATTGAGGACACGGCAAAGCTCCAAGAAGATATAAACCAAGTTTTCCAATGGGCAACAGAGAACAATATGATGTTCAATGAAGACAAATTCCAACTACTCCGTTATGGAAAACTGGAGGAAATAAAAACTAGAACTGAGTATACTACAAACTCTAATCACACAATAGAGCGGAAAAGTAATGTGAAGGACCTGGGTGTGGTAATGTCCGAAGATCTCACCTTCAAGGACCACAACAATGCCACTATCACATCTGCTAGGATACTGATAGGATGGATACTGAGAACATTCAAGACAAGAGATGCTAAGCCAATGATGATCCTTTTTAAATCACTTATTCTTTCTAGGCTGGAATACTGCTGTACATTAACATCCCCATTCAAGGCAGGTGAAATTGCAGAGCTAGAGAATGTACAGAGAACCTTTACTGCACATATAAGCTCCATCAAACTCCTTAACTACTGAGAGCGCCTGGAAGCACTTCACTTGTACTCACTTGAGCGCAGGCGAGAGAGATATATCATAGTCTTCACCTGGAAGATTCTGGAGGGACTGGTCCCTAATATACACACAGCAATCACTCCATACGAAAGCAAAAGACTTGGCAGGTGATGCAACATACCCCCAGTGAAAAGTAGAGACATCACTGGTACACTAAGAGAAAACACAATAAATGTCCGGGGTCCAAGACTGTTCACCAGCCTCCCACCAGCAGTAAGGGTCATTACCAGTAGACCCCTGGTTGTCTTCAAGACGGATCTGGACAGATACCTAACGGCAGTGCCAGATCAGCCGGGCTGTGCTCGTACGCTGGATTGCTTGCGGCCAGCAGTAACAGCCTCGTTGATCAGGCTCTGATCCATCGGGAGGCCTGGTCGTGGACCTGGCCGCGAGGGCGTTGATCCCCGGAATACCCTCCAGGTGAAATTCTAAAAGAACAGCATGAGTCGATGTTCAGCAACCCACTAAATGAAAGTAAGGTAGAAAATGCTGAAATATTTTTCACTCCAGAAGAAGGCAGCACAGACCAACTTACTGACATTAGTACAAATCAAACAGATTTCGAAAAAGAAATGGAAAACATGCCCACTCACTCAGCACCTGGACCAGATTCATGGAATGCTCTATTTATAAAGAAGTGCAAAGTACCACTAGCACGAGCCCTCAGTATTCTTTGGAGAAAGAACTTAGATCTAGGTGAAATACCGGAGGCCTTAAAGAGTGCAGACATAACTCCATTGGATAAGGGAGGTAGTAGAGCAATAGCTACAAATTACAGTCCAGTAGCCCTAACCTCTCACATCATAAAAATCTTCGAAAGAGTGATGAGACGGCAGATTACAAATTTCATGGACCAGCACAGCCAACATAACCCGAAACAGCATGGTTTTAGAGCAGGACGATCATGTCTGTCACAGCTGCTGAACCATTATGACAGAATTACGGAGGCACTGGAAGACGACCAAAACGCAGATGTGATTTACACAGATTTTGCAAAGGCGTTTGACAAATGCGATCATGGAGTGATAGCGCACAAAATGAAGGTCATGGGCATTACGGGGAAGGTAGGCAGATGGATTTTCGGTTTCCTAACACACAGAACACAAAAAATAGTAGTGAACAAGGCAAGATCCAACATCAGTGCCCCAAGGCACTGTCCTGGCACCTCTGCTGTTTCTCGTCCTCATAGCAGACATAGACAAAAACACACGGCACACTTCTGTATCATCATTTGCAGATGACACTAAAATAAGCATGAAAGTCAGTACGGTAGAGGACACTGAAAAGTACAGGAAGACATAAACAGGATTTTCCAGTGGGCAGTGGAGAACAACATGACGTTCAATGATGATAAGTTCCAACTGCTTAGGTATGGAAAGAATGAAGAACTCAAAAGGAACACTATATACAAAACTCAAGAGGATCACCAAATAGAACATAAGGAACACGTAAAAGACCTGGGAATAATTATGTTGCATATGTGTCTTACCTAACAATAATTATGTCAGCTGACATTTCTTTTAAAGACCATAACAAGACAAAGATCAGGACAGCCAGGAAGATGACGGGGTGGGTATTGAGAACTTTCAAAAACAAGGGAAATAATACCGATGGTGACACTCTTCAAATCGCTAGTGCTCTCTCACTTAGAGTATTGCTCAGTGCTGACGGCCCCGTTCAAGGCAGGAGAAATATCTGAGCTGGAACAAATACAGAGATCGATTACGGTTGACACAGCCTGTAAAGCACCTAAACTACTGGGAACGCCTCCAAGTCTTGAACTTGTATTCATTGGAGCGGAGGAGAGAGAGATACATGGTAATATATACCTGGAAGGTACTCGAGGACTTGGTCCCAAATCTGCACACTGCCATAACAACATACTGGAGTGAGAGATATGGGAGGAAGTGTAAAATAAACACAGTGAGGAGCAGGGGTGCCGTGGGGACAATAAGGGAACACTGTATCAACATCCGGGGTCCCAGACTGTTCAACAACTTACCAGAGTGTAATAAAGTTGGTAGAATTACCGACAATATGTAAAGTAAAAGGACACAAGTGCAACTAATGTGACATTTATTGTGGCAACGTTTCGCTCTCCAGGAGCTTTATCAAGGGGCTTGATAAAGCTCCTGGAGAGCGAAACGTTGCCACAATAAATGTCACATTAGTTGCACTTGTGTCCTTTTACTTAACTTACCAGAGGATATGAGAAACACGGCTGGAACCAGTGTAGAAGCCTTCAAGAGGAAACTGGGCAAGTATCTTCACCAGGTGCCTCCAGCAGCAACAGCCTGGTTGACCAGGCAAGCACCAGACGAGCCTAGCCCATGGCCGGGCTCAGAGAATAGATAAACTCTCGAAATTCTTGAAAAGTGTGTCAAAGGTAGACTCCAGGTAAGGTTTGTACCATCTACAACTCTATTGTCAAGCCCTACAAGTTAACCATTTCCCCAGATTTATAATAATCTGTTACTTTATTAACACGGTCACTAAATATTACAGTATTATAAAAATTATTATGAAAAAATTGTCACGATAAATCCTGCCAATTTGTTGAGGAGATATTTTCCAAATAATAATAATACTATGTCTTACCTGGAGGTTACCTGGAGGTTATTCCGGGGATCAACGCCCCCGCGGCCCGGTCCATGACCAGGCCTCCCGGTAGATCAGGGCCTGATCAACTAGGCTGTTACTGCTGGCCGCACGCAGTCCAACGTACGAGCCACAGCCCGGCTGATCCGGCACCGACTTTAGGTATCTGTCCAGCTCTCTCTTGAAGGCAGCCAGGGGCTTATTGGCAATTCCCCTAATGCTTGATGGGAGGCTGTTGAACAGTTTTGGGCCCCGGACACTTATGGTGTTTTCTCTTAGTGTACCAATGGCGCCCCTACTTTTTATTGGGGGCATTTTGCATCGCCTGCCCAGTCTTTTACTTTCGTAGGGAGTGATTTCTGTGTGCAGATTTGGGACCATTCCTTCCAAGATTTTCCAAGTGTAGATTATGATATATCTCTCCCTCCTTAAAGCAAGGATGAAAACATGATAAATATGCGTGTTGCAGACACTTACAGTCAGATAGATAAAAACACTAGAGTTTTGTAGTCAATAACAAAGCAGCATTTGAGCAACATGCTGGTAACTATCTCAAGAGAAATTCCAGGCAGTGCGCGTGATGCGTCAGGCACCTGCGTGAGTTGCTAGTTTTACCGACTAGCTGACGGTAGTGTTGTATCGGACTCGGAAAACTTGATGTTGCGTGAGTTTTTTTTGTTACCACAGTCGCTGTGTTGCTGTGTGCAGAACGAAGGTAAGGTATTTCGAGCAGGCGGTCAGCTTCCTCTTGCAACAACGTACTGATGTGTAAAAGAAATCACTGGTTTCGTAATTAATCAAAGAATCTCAGCATGGTTTTACAAAGGGGCGTTCCTGCCTTACGAATTTATTAACTTTTTTCACTAAGGTATTTGAGGAGGTAGATCATGGTAATGAATATGATATTGTGTATATGGACTTCAGTAAGGCTTTTGACAGGGTCCCACATCAGAGACTATTGAGGAAAATTAAAGCACACGGAATAGGAGGAGAATTTTTTTCCTGGATAGAGGCATGGTTGACAAATAGGCAGCAGAGAGTTTGCATAAATGGGGAGAAATCAGAGTGGGGAAGCGTCACGAGCGGTGTTCCACAGGGGTCAGTGTTGGGCCCCCTGCTGTTCACAATCTACATAAACGACATAGATGAGGGCATAAAGAGCGACATCGGCAAGTTTGCCGATGACACCAAAATAGGCCGTCGAATTCATTCTGACGAGGACATTCGAGCACTCCAGGAAGATTTGAATAGACTGATGCAGTGGTCGGAGAAGTGGCAGATGCAGTTTAATATAGACAAATGCAAAGTTCTAAATGTTGGACAGGACAATAACCATGCCACATATAAACTAAATAATGTAGATCTTAATATTACGGATTGCGAAAAAGATTTAGGAGTTCTGGTTAGCAGTAATCTGAAACCAAGACAACAGTGCATAAGTGTTCGCAATAAAGCTAATAGAATCCTTGGCTTCATATCAAGAAGCATAAATAATAGGAGTCCTCAGGTTGTTCTTCAACTCTATACATCCTTGGTTAGGCCTCATTTAGATTATGCTGCACAGTTTTGGTCACCGTATTACAGAATGGATATAAATTCTCTGGAAAATGTACAAAGGAGGATGACAAAGATGATCCCATGTATCAGAAACCTTCCCTATGAGGATAGACTAAGGGCCCTGAAACTGCACTCTCTAGAAAGACGTAGAATTAGGGGGGATATGATTGAGGTGTATAAATGGAAGACAGGAATAAATAAAGGGGATGTAAATAGTGTGCTGAAAATATCTAGCCTAGACAGGACTCGCAGCAATGGTTTTAAGTTGGAAAAATTCAGATTCAGGAAGGATATAGGAAAGTACTGGTTTGGTAATAGAGTTGTGGATGAGTGGAACAAACTCCCAAGTACCGTTATAGAGGCCAGAACGTTGTGTAGCTTTAAAAATAGGTTGGATAAATACATGAGTAGATGTGGGTGGGTGTGAGTTAGACCTGATAGCTTGTGCTAACAGGTCGGTTGCCGTGTTCCTCCCTTAAGTCAATGTGACCTGACCTGACTAGGTTGGGTGCTTTGGCTTAAGCCGGTAGGAGACTTGGACCTGCCTCGCATGGGCCAGTAGGCCTTCTGCAGTGTTCCTTCGTTCTTATGTTCTTATGTTCTTATGTAATAGAGTTGTGATGATGATTTATGTTAGGTAAGGTTTGTTAGGAAACGGGATAAGTGTTTCCTGAGGCGGGTCTTAGTCACATGATGACCCGCAACTGGAGCTTTTAGTCGTCTAACTGAGGCCTTCCACTGGCTTACCACTCCACTCCTGTGTAATGAATGGTACATTCTACAAGAAATACATCGACTCCAGGCTGAGGGACTGATTACCTCATACTCCTCCTCTCCTTTCGCCTTCCTCTTTGTATTGGACTGATGAAGCCACTGTGTGGCGAAACGTTTCCTGAATAAAGATTCCCATATGCTGCATAAGTGTCTCAATCAACACTCCACTCCTCTGAACATTAAAATGGTATAAAATACCGACAGATTGTTAGGTAAGACACATATGCAACAGTTAGGTATATTTATTTCGAAACGTTTCGCCTACACAGTAGGCTTCTTCAGTCGAGTACAGAAAAGTTGATAGAAGCAGAAGATACTTGAAGACGATGTAATCAGTCCATCACCCTTAAAGTTTTGAGGTGGTCAGTCCCTCAGTCTGGAGAAGATCATTGTTCCGTTGTCTGAAACAATATGTCACTTCAACTTCATATTGTTTCAGACAACGGAACAATGATCTTCTCCAGACTGAGGGACTGACCACCTCAAAACTTTAAGGGTGATGGACTGATTACATCGTCTTCAAGTATCTTCTGCTTCTATCAACTTTTCTGTACTCGACTGAAGAAGCCTACTGTGTAGGCGAAACGTTTCGAAATAAATATACCTAACTGTTGCATATGTGTCTTACCTAACACTCCACTCCTCTAAAAGATATGGTTATATATCTAGATGTGATGAGTGTATCAGTCTCGAGTAGCGTCACTGAAGCGACAACCTTGTGGAGCCTTAGAAATAAGAACTTAATGGAGGAACACTGCAGCAGGCCTACTGGCCCATGCAAGGCAGATCCTTCCCCAAACCAAATACTCTACCCACCCACTTGAATGAGCGCGAAACGTTTCCTGAATAAAGATTCCAATATGTTGCATAAGTGTCTCAATCTTCAACTTGTCGGTTTTTCAAACCATTCATCACAACATGTGTCTAATTTACCAACTGGAAGGAATCATTTTAGTCAGCCCTACTTGGGTACTGGTTTTGTCAAGCTCCTGGAGAGCGAAACGTTGCCACAAGAAAATGTCGCATTAGTTGCACTTGTGTCCTTTTACCTAACATATTGTGGGTAATTCTGAATGAACAATAAAATGGTATAAAATACCGACAGGTTGTTAGGTAAGACACATATGCAACAGTTAGGTATCTTTATTTCGAAACATTTCGCCTACACAGTAGGCTTCTTCAGTCGAGTACAGAAAAGTTGTAGATGAATGGTTCACATAACCGACACGTTGATAAATTAGACACATGTGCAACTCTTGGGTTACCTGGAGGTTACCTGGAGGTTATTCCGGGGATCAACGCCCCCGCGGCCCGGTCCACGACCAGGCCTCCCGATGGATCAGGGCCTGATCAACTACGCTGTTACTGCTGGCCGCACGCAGTCCGACGTACGAGCCACAGCCCGGCTGATCCGGCACTGACTTTAGGTATCTGTCCAGCTCTCTCTTGAAGGCAGCCAGGGGTTTATTGGCAATTCCCCTAATGCTTGATGGGAGGCTGTTGAACAGTTTTGGGCCCCGGATACTTATGGTGTTTTCTCTTAGTGTACCAATGGCGCCCCTACTTTTTATTGGCGGCATTTTGCATCGCCTGCCCAGTCTTTTACTTTCGTAGGGAGTGATTTCTGTGTGCAGATTTGGGACCATTCCTTCCAAGATTTTCCAAGTGTAGATTATGATATATCTCTCCCTCCTGCGTGGTGTCACATTTGCCCAATGTGGAAGTAGGTCGTGCCCAAGGGTTAGGCAAGCGAAGAATTCCCAAGTATTACTGATTACCTCATTCTCCTCCTATTCTTCAAGCTTCTCCTGTGTATGGACTGATGAAGCCACTGTGTGGCGAAACATTTCCTTAATAAAGATACCCAAGAGTTGCACATGTGTCTAATTTATCATACAGAAAAGTTGATAGAAGCAGAAGAGGCTTGAAGGAGATGTAATTAGTCCATCACCCTTAAAGTTTTGAGGTGGTCAGTCCCTCAGTCTGGAGAAGAGTATTGTTCCATAGTGAGTAATTCTACCAACATTATTACCGTAGGTTATAATGTTGTAACATCGACAACTCACAATTAACTAACAACTAAGAAGTGAAAACGGGATATTTCGGCCCTGCCTGGATCATTATCAAGTAGAGATAACGGGTCGAAACGTTGTCTAATTTGCCTGTGCAATTTGTGGGTCACGTGTGAGCGTAGCAAGACTGGTAGCGGTCAATGTACAGTCAGGGGAGGCGAGCTGTTGCCTGGAGGTCAACACACTGCTTCACGCCCTACTTGTCATTACCACCCTCCATCACCTGCTGCTGCTGCTGCTGCTGCTGCTGCTGCTGCTGCTGCTGCTGCTGCTGCTCCTGCTCCTGCTCCTGCTCCTGCTCCTGCTCCTGCTGCACCAGTGACAGCCACAAGCAAAGCTCGAATTTGTTTCTGTGAACGACGTATTCTATTTTTGTTGGGTGTATATCGGCGTAACTTCAAGGCAACTGGATGGGGTCTAGTGTAGGATATAAGAGAGAGATTTCGTTCGGATTTTTAACCCCGGAGGGTTAGCCACCCAGGATAACCCAAGAAAGTCAGTGCGTCATCGAGGACTGTCTAACTTATTTCCATTGGGGTCCTTAATCTTGTCCCCCAGGATGCGACCCACACCAGTCGACTAACACCCAGGTACCTATTTGCTGCTAGGTGAACAGGTGTAAGGAAACGTGTCGAAATGTTTCCACCCGCCGGGAATCGAACCCGGGCCCTCCGTGTGTGAAGCGGGAGCTTTAGCCACCAGGCCACCGGGCCTGGTGTTGTAGACAAGTTGTAGACAAGTGGAACAAACTTCCAGGTAGCGTCACTAAAGAGAGAACTTTGGATGGGTGAAACTGGTACATGAGTGTATGGTATAAACCTTGGTAATAAATACCGACAAGTTGGTTTAGAAAGACACGTAAGCAAACACTATGACATATTTATTAGAAAACGTTTCGGACCTGGGACCTTGATCACTTCTAACATACAGAAGTAGAAAGACATTATATATATATATATAGGAGGAGAGTGAGGTGTGAGTGACTCATGACCTGAGGAATGTCATGTTGGGATGAGGACGGGTAGACGATGAAATCATGTGACTCCTGTGTTGTTGGGTTGGTGGTGCTTAAGCATCATGTATGCCAATGTTTTTGAAATTTTGTAGTTCCCAGTGTTGCGTTCTATAGTGTCGGTGACGGCGATTAGTGAGGCTTCTAGGCACCGTCGGCGTCTGAGGTCTGGTTCGGTGAGAACGAGTTGTGCCTCATTCCAGTTCATCAAATGTCCCGTGGAGTCTCTATGGAGGACACAGGCGTACCTTACATAGTCTCTGTTTGAGGCATTTCGATGCTCATTCAGGCGGACTGCAAGATCTCTGCCTGTCTCGCCTACATATTTCTTGGGACAGAACCCACAGGGGATAGTGTAGAAGCCTGCTGTAGAAGTTAGAGGTGTGGGGCTGCGTTTCGTAGTGAGGTCTTTGATAGATGATGTGTTTATGGTGGAAACATTGATGTTACTCATAGCAGTGCCCGGCGAGTATTCGTGGCAACATCACCATCTCGGATGAAGAATGGTGGGAACTGAAGACGAGTAAAGGCTTGTGTTATGTAAGTGCATTCTTCTTCTAGAAAACAAGGGCTGGAGATGCGAAGAGCTCTCAAGAAGAAGCCAATGAGGACTCTCTTAGTGCGGTTGTCTTGGTGTGAATAGAAGTGTATAAGATCGTCCTTGTTGGTAGGTTTTCTATACACTTTGAAGAGAAGTTTGTCACTGTCGGGAGATCTGCACAGGAGAACGTCGAGGAAAGGAAGTTTGCCATCATTTTCGAGTTAAGTGTAAACTTTATTGATGGTTCAACTGCATTGATCTTGTTGAGAAGGGCCTGGATATTGAGACGTCTCGGATAGAAAACCAATATATCATCAACGTATCTTAGCCAGGTAACGGTGTTGGGAATGAGGGTGCTGAATTTCTCTGTCTCCAGGTTTTCCATGAAGAGGTTGGCAAGCACAGCACTGAGCGGGCTGCCCATTGCCATCCCAAAGCACTGTTTGTAACAGTTGTCCTGATACTTGAAGAGTTAGACCCGCCTAGCTAGGGCCAGTAGTCCTACTGCGTTTGTGACGTAAATGGTTCAGAAAACTGACTAGATGTGTTCATTCTCCAGGCTGAGGGACTGATTACCCCAAACTCCTCATCTTCCACCGTTCTTCTCTGTATTGGACTGAAGAAGCCACTGGCTGGTTAAATGTTTCCTCAGTAAAGATTCCCAAATGTTGCACTTCTGAAGATGTAAAGACGATGTTATCAGTCCATTACCCTGGAAGATATAGTTTTGAGGTGGTCAGTCCCTCACCCTATGTACGTGTGGGTGTTCAACCTCAGCTTTCAACCTGCTAGCAGCAGCTATCAGAAATATTGCTGCAGCAATTGTACAGTTTAGCCGGTAGGTTAATGTATCAGCGGTATACAATACTGACAATACACAGGCATATACAGAAGACTGAAGACGATGTTTCTCCACCTAAGAGCAGGTGTTGAGACCAGAGTCCATGTGAGCCTTTGATCATGTCCCTCGAGTACACTGATTAAGCCATTGGTGGGCGAAACGTCTACATTAAAGATACCCAGATGTTGCATATGTTTACCCGGAGGGCATTGCGGGGATCAATGCCCCCACTGCCAGGTCCATGACCAGGCCTCCTGGTGGATCAGGGCCTGATCAACGAGGCTGTTACTGCTGGCTGCACGTAGTCCAATGTACGAACCACAGCCCGGCTGATCTGGCACTGACTTTAGGTATCTGTCCAGCTCCCTCTTGAAGACAACCAAGGGTCTATTGGTAATTCCCCTTTTGGCTGGTGGGAGGCTGGTGAACAGTCTTGGGCCCCAGACACTTATTCCGTTTTCTCTTAGTGTACCAGTGACGCCCCTACTTTTCACTGGGGGTATGTTGCATCGCCTGCCAAGTCTTTTGCTTTCATAGGGAGTGATTTCTGTGTGCAGATTGGGACCAGTCTCTCCAGAATCTTCCAGGTGTAGATTATGATATATCTCTCTCGCCTGCACTTCAGTGAGTACAAGTCAAGTGCTTCCAGGCGTTCCCAGTAGTTAAAGTGTTTGATGGAACTTATACTTGCAGTAGAGGTTCTCTGTACATTCTCTAGATCTACAATTTCACCTGCCTTGAATGAGGATGTTAATGTACAGCAGTATTCCAACCTGAATATCAAAATGGTATACAATACCGACAGGTTGGTAGGTAAGACACATAGGCAACAGTTAGGCAACTTTATTCCGAATAAAGTTGCCTAACTGTTGCCTATGTGTCTTACCTCCCAACCAGTATTCCAACCTAGAGAAAACAAGTGATTTAAAAAGGATCATCATTGGCTTAGCATCTCTTGTCTTGAATGTTCTCATTATCCATCCTCAGTTTCCTTGCAGATGTCATAGTGGCATTGTTGTGGTCCTTGAAGGTGAGGTCTTCGGACATTACCACTCCCAGGTCCGCTCTATTGTGTGATTAGCTGTTGCAACCCCTGAATGGGTTGCAATGATTAATATGTATGTATATATATATATATATATATATATATATATATATATATATATATATATATATATATATATATATATATATATATATATATATATAATTATTACCTTTTCATATAATTTTATATTGCTTGTATTTGCGATAATAGTTAAATCGTAAATGTATTGCTTTATAATATTATTTGACTTAGTTACCTGTTGTTAGGTAGGATGTAACACATATAGTATGGGCTCAGTTCAAGTCTTGATCGTCTAACTACTGTAATTATCGCTCTTTGGTGTCCTCACCTCGCCTGAAGTATTCAGTCTGGTCTAGACTCTCTTGGTGGTTGGACAGATTGTCTGTCTCATTATTCTTGTTAGTTTTGTAGAACTCTGTTCACCGAACATTGTATAGACTTAGTGATTTTCGACGTTGTACTGAGGTTGTGTGTCGCATAGACTCTCGAAACAACTCAGGTCCTGAGCTGTAGCTTCTGACCTAATTTGTACTGGTTTCTATGTACTGTCACAGTCGGGATTTTCTTATGCTGAACTTAGATTCGGTAGTATGGCAGATGTGTGACTTTTGTGGAGGATCTGCAGATGGTCCCTACTTAGTGTCATTGTATTATCTCCTTGTTCCTGATTCTGTGTTGCAGTTGCTTGTTGTATTGCTATTGGGCTTAGCATTCTTTTTTGTTCAAGCAGACTGTTCTGGTTGCCAGTCGGTCAAGAAGTTAGTTTATTTGAGGACTTTGTCAGTCACTTGTTTAAGTCTAGTCGAGTCGTGAGACATAGCGAACTACTTAGAGCACTTACACACATACATACACACTTACTTGTACATATTTGTAATATCTTATTAAATGTTAATGTACCAGACGGTACTTAAGAATTATAAATGTGATATGTGCTTTCAGCACAATAATATTGTACTCGAGAGAAGTGATATTATTTTGATTACTGTGATTAATTTAATTTGATAATATACCTCTAGACTTAATAAATTTATTAAATTTCAATTTCTCTAGTTAGTAGCCTACCAGTTGTAATCCTGAAGCACTATTAATTCATACTGAATTCTAATGGATAATTGGACAAGGATACTGACTAATTGTTACGAAAACCCAGTAACAGGCTGGATGCTAGAAGGGCAGTCCTTTCTAGTATTCACTGGAGATCTCTAAGCTTTTAGAATCGCGTTTTTTGTAACATTAGCATTTGTAGTATACTCAGTTCTAGTAATTATTTCCTCCAGTTTTCCATAACGGAGTAGTTGGAATTTGTCTTCATTGAACATCATATTGTTCTCTGTTGCCCATTGGAAAACTTGGTTTATATCTTCTTGGAGCTTTGCCGTGTCCTCAATGGATGACACTCTCACGCAGATCCTAGTATCGTCTGCAAAGGATGATACAGTGCTGTGGTTTACATCTCTGTCTATGTCTGATATGATAATGAGGAAAAGCATGGGGGTGAGTACTGTGCCTTGTGGGACAGAGCTCTTCACCAGGTATGGCAACTTCCGATTTAACTCTGTTTACCACTACTCTTTGATACATTAGACACATGTGCAACTCTTGGGTATCTTTATTAAGGAAACGTTTCGCCACAAAGTGGCTTCATCAGTCCATACACAGAAGAAACTTGAAGAACAGGAGGAGAATGAGGTAATCAGTCCCTCAACCTTGAGTCGATGTGGTCAGTCCATCAATCTTGAATAGAATACGGCACATGAGCGGAGAAGCAGCTTGTAAACCGTAGGCAGGAGAGGTGCTGCTTCTCCTCTCATGTACCGTATTCTATTCAAGATTGATGGACTGACCACATCGACTCAAGGTTGAGGGACTGATTACCTCATTCTCCTCCTGTTCTTCAAGTTTCTTCTGTGTATGGACTGATGAAGCCACTGTGTGGCGAAACGTTTCCTTAATAAAGATACCCAAGAGTTGCACATGTGTCTAATGTATCAACGTGTCGGTTCTGTGAACCATTCATCTACAACCACTGCTCTTTGTGTTCGATTGGTTAAAAATTTTAATATTCATTTGCCTACTTTGTCAGTTATCCCTTTAGCACGCATTTTGTGTGCTATTACACCATGATCGCACTTGTCAAAGGCTTTTGCAAAATCTGTGTATACTACATCTGTATTCTGTTTGTTTTCTAGTGCATCTAGGACCATATCATAGTGGTCAAGCAGTTGCGAAAGGCAGGAGCGACCTGCTCTGAAACCATGTTGCCCTGGATTGTGCAATTTTTGGGAGTTGAAAGGGTTTGCAGTCCTGCTTCTTTGAACTCTTTCAAAAAATTTTATGATGTGGGACGTTAAAGCTATTGGTCAATAGTTCTTTGCATTGCCTTGCTGCCACCTTTATGGAGTGGGGTTATATCCGTTGTTTTCATTGACTGTGGAATCTCACCTGTATCTCTGCTCCTTTCGAGAGAGGTTTCTTGCAGTTCTTAATGAACATAGAGTTCCACGAGTCTGGGCCTGGGGCTGAGTGCATGGGCATGTCGTCGATGGCTTTCTCAAAGTCTAATGGAATTAGGGTTGTCAGAAAATTTTATCTATATCATATTTCTGCCTATCCTGTATCCACTTCCTCACCTACCCGGTTACCTGGAGTCGCTTCTAGAGGTCACCGCCCCCGCGGCCGGCCCAGAACAGAAAGAGCACTGCAGCAAGCCTACTGGCCCATGATCAAGTTTGCCGATGACACCAAAATAGGCCGTCGAATTCATTCTGACGAGGACATTAGAGCACTCCAGGAAGATTTGAATAGACTGATGCAGTGGTCGGAGAAGTGGCAGATGCAGTTTAATATAGACAAATGCAAAGTTCTAAATGTTGGACAGGAAAATAACCATGCCACATATAAACTAAATAATGCCGATCTTAATATTACGGATTGCGAAAAAGATTTAGGAGTTCTGGTTAGCAGTAATCTGAAACCAAGACAACAGTGCATAAGTGTTCGCAATAAAGATAATAGAATCCTTGGCTTCATATCAAGAAGCATAAATAATAGGAGTCCCCAGGTTGTTCTTCAACTCTGTATATCCTTGGTTAGGCTTCACTTAGACTATGCTGCACAGTTTTGGTCACCGTATTATAGAATGGATAAAAATGCTCTGCAAAGGAGGATGACAATGTTGATCCCATGTATCAGAAATCTTCCCTATGAGGATAAACTGAGGGCCCTGAATCTGCACTCTCTAGAAAGGCGTAGAATTAGGGGGTATATGATTGAGGTGTATAAATGGAAGACAGGAATAAATAAAGGGGATGTAAATAACGTGCTGAAAATATCTAGCCTAGACAGGACTCGTAGCAATGGTTTTAAGTTGGAAAAATTCAGATTCAGGAAGGATATAGGAAAGTACTGGTTTGGTAATAGAGTTGTGGATGAGTGGAACAAACTCCCAAGTACAGTTATAGAGTGTGGGTAAGACACATATGCAACAGTTAGGTATCTTTATTTCGAAACGTTTCGCCTACACAGTAGGCTTCTTCAGTCGAGTACAAAAAAGTTGATAGAAGCAGAAGAGACTTGAAGACGATGTAATCAGTCCATCACCCTTAAAGTTTTGAGGTAGTCAGTCCCTCAGTCTGGAGAAGAGCATTGTTCCATTGTCTGAAACAATATGGAGTTGAAGTGACAGGATGGAGCCTTAGGGGTGATGGACTGATTACATCGTCTTCAAGTCTCTTCTGCTTCTATCAACTTTTCTGTACTCGACTGAAGAAGCCTACTGTGTAGGCGAAACGTTTCGAAATAAAGATACCTAACTGTTGCATATGTGTCTTACCTAACAATCTGTCGGTATTTTATACCATTTTGATGTTTACAGTTATAGAGGCCAGAACGTTGTGTAGCTTTAAAAATAGGTTGGATAAATACATGAGTGGATGTGGGTGGGTGTGAGTTGGACCTGATAGCTTGTGCTACCAGGACGGTTGCCGTGTTCCTCCCTTAAGTCAAGGTGACCTGACCTGACTTCAAGTATCTTCTGCTTCTATCAACTTTTCTGTACTTGACTGAAGAAGCCTACTGTGTAGGCGAAACGTTTCATAATAAAGATACCTAACTGTTGCATATGTGGAAACAGACACTTATTTACAGTTCAGGACATTTATTACATGAAACGTTTCGCCACGGGTGGCTTCTTCAGGACTGAAGAAGCCACTCGTGGCGAAACGTTTCCTTTAATAAATGTCCTGAACTGTACATAAGTGTCTGTTTCCACATCTTGTCGGTATCACCATACCATTTCCTTGTTGCATATGTGTCTTACCTAACAATGACCTGACTAGGTTGGGTGCATTGGCTTAAGCCGGTAGGAGACTTGGACCTGCCTCGCATGGGCCAGTAGGCCTGCTGCAGTGTTCCTTCGTTCTTATGTTCTTATGCGAGGCAGGTCCAAATCTCCTACCGGCTTAAGCCAGTGGTTTAGAAAGAACATAGGTAAATATTGATTTTCAGAGCTGTGGATGCGTGGAACAATCTTCCGAGTAGGGTAATCGAGGCTAGGACCCTGGGAAAGAGATTTGACAAATATATGAGAGGGAGGGGCTAGGTTTGATTGGTATCATGGGTACGGGAGTAAATTTTTGGGTAGCTTAGAGTGGTTTTTCATAAGGACCTGCCTTTCATGGGCTAGTAGGCCTTCTGCAGTGTTCCTCCATTCTTCTGTTCTTATGTTAAGTCTGGGACTGGAGCTGCTCAGTTTGAACAGGAAAGGAGGAAGGAGACGGTTGGGCGGGGTTCCTGAGAGAGGGAATGGGTGGGTGGGGAGGAGTGGGAGGGATGGAGAGAGGGGTGGGGGTTATGGGGTGGGGGTGTGGAGTGGGGGGGGTTCAACACGAAAGCAGACAGCAGTGGCGTCGTGGTGGGGTGAGTTAATACAATCCCACGCATGTCTCCCCTCCCTCACCCACCCACATCTCTCCCCATCTTTAGCTTGGGAGGTAAAGAGGACAAAACCAATATACATTTGCACGCAAAGGTAGGCAGACTCAGGTATATATTATGAGCATACATGTATATATTAAGAGAAAACATATATATATATATACATATATATATATATATATATATATATATATATATATATATATATATATATATATATATATATATATATATATATATATATATATATATATATATATATATATGCAAAACAACCACTCTGAAAAAATAGAGAAATTCCAAGCGCTTTCGTGACTACTCACATTATCAAGGAACTATGAAAGTAAAGCATACTTTCATAGTTCCTTGATAATGTGAGTAGTCACGAAAGCGCTTGGAATTTCTCTATTTTTTCAGAGTGGTTGTTTTGCATATTTCGAAATCCCCCGTTTAGTGAGATCATATCGCACACATATAGATATACATATATATATATATATATATATATATATATATATATATATATATATATATATATATATATATATATATATATATGGTGAAAGCTTGATCCTCCGTCTTTAATGTGAAGCGCAAAACCCATGAGGGTGCTTCAGCAGGAGACGTCAGACAGACCTAATACAGTAAGAAGTACAGGTGGGGGAGTACTAGTGGGGGTGAGGCAAGACGTGTTGAGGCCACCTAAGTACTTGCACTTCGAGGCTTCACTGAGAGAGAGAGAGAGAGAGAGAGAGAGAGAGAGAGAGAGAGAGAGAGAGAGAGAGAGAGAGAGAGAGAGAGAGAGAGAGAGAGAGAAAGAGAGAGAGACTACATAATAACGTTTCGAAATAAAGATACCTAACTGTTGCATATGTGTCTTACCTAACAACAAAGTATAAAGGGATGAGTAGAGGAGGAAACAGTAAAAGGGAACCGTAAAGAGAAAGGAAGTGTGATGGAGAGATACCTTTGTAGACAGTGGTAAAAAAAAAAAACACCAGCATGCTACACTTAAGATACTTTATTAGATGTTTCGCCCAATGACGAGTCCCTACCAGCAGACTAAAATCGTACATATCTGAACGTTTCCTGGTAATGTTTGGTCAATAAACCGTTTAAATTACTGGAGCGGAGGAGAGAGAGATACAAGATAATATATACCTGGAAGGTGCTTCAGGCCCTGGTTCCAAACCTGCCATAACAACATACTGGAGTGAGAGATATGGAAGTGCGAGATAAACCCAGTGAGGAACAGGGGTGCGGTGGGCACAATAAGGGAACACTGTATCAACATCCGTGGTCCCTGATTACATCGTCTTCACATCTCTGTGAAGATGGACTGATTACATCGTCTTCAAGTATCTTCTGCTTCTATCAACTTTTCTGTACTTGACTGAAGAAGCCTACTGTGTAGGCGAAACGTTTCATAATAAAGATACCTAACTGTTGCATGAGATTAAGACACATGTGCAACATCTGGGTATCTTTATTGTAGACGTTTCGCCATCCAGTGGCTTTATCAATACAAATTCTAGGACATAACTTGAAGACAGTAGAACTATGTACAGAAGATGAGGTAATCAGTCCCTCAACCTAGGAGTAGGTGCGAAGAGCACCATAGTCGTGGAGATTCTGAAGCAGAAGAAAGGAGCCTGGCGCTTATATAGTAACGTCAGGTGTAGCAGACGAGGGCATATTCACTGGTAGGCGGGATTCCCCAGTGGAAGTAGGTCCTTCCCAAAGAGATGGGTTAGTTGTAGTAGTAGTTGTCGTAGTCGTGAAGGTTATGTACATGTCCTCAGAATTAAGATTCCATGATGTTGCAGTGTCTGACAAGTTGTGTACGAATGGTATATAATACCGTACACAACTTGTCAGACACTGCAACATCATGGAATCTTAATTCTGAGGACATGTACATAACCTTCACGACTACGACAACTACTACTACAACTAACCCATCTCTTTGGGAAGGACCTACTTCCACTGGGGAATCCCGCCTACCAGTGAATATGCCCTCGTCTGCTACACCTGACGTTACTATATAAGCGCCAGGCTCCTTTCTTCTGCTTCAGAATCTCCACGACTATGGTGCTCTTCGCACCTACTCCTAGGTTGAGGGACTGATTACCTCATCTTCTGTACATAGTTCTACTGTCTTCAAGTTATGTCCTAGAATTTGTATTGATAAAGCCACTGGATGGCGAAACGTCTACAATAAAGATACCCAGATGTTGCACATGTGTCTTAATCTCATCTTGTCGGTATTATATACCATTCGTACCTAACTGTTGCATATGTGTCTTACCTAACAACCTGTCGGTATTTTATACCATTTTAATGTTCTTCACATCTCTACTGTTCCTGCCTACTTTCTGTATTCGACTGAAGAAGCCTACTGTGTAGGCGAAACGTTTCGGAATAAAGTTGCCGAACTGTTGCCTATGTGTCTTACCTACCAACCTGTCGGTATTGTATACCATTTTGATGTTCATCTTACCAGAAGATGTCAGAAACACTGCTGGGACAAATGGAGAAGTCTTGAAGAGGAAACTGGACAAGTATCTTTACCAGGTTGTGATGGATATGTAGGACTACGAGCCACTAACAGCAACTGCCTGGTTGACCAGGCAAACACCAGACGAGCCTGGCCCATGGCCGGGCTCCGGAAATAGAAAAATTCTCAGAACTCATGAAAGGTATATCAAAGGTATACAATTCTTTGTTACTTGGAGG
>NC_091336.1:17841502-17881502 GCF_038502225.1 Cherax quadricarinatus
TCACTCAACCTTGAGTCGATGTGGTCAGTCCATCAATCTTGAGTAGAATACGGCATACGTGCGGAGAAGGAGCTTATAAACCGTTGGCAGGAGAGGTGTAGCAGTCATAGGTGGTGTCACATTTGTTCAATGTGGAAGTAGGTCATGCCCAAGAATTAGGCAAGCGAAGAATTCCCAAGTATTAAGATCCTCCTGTTCTTCAAGATTCTCCTTTGTATGGACTGATGAAGCCACTGTGTGGCGAAACGTTTCCTCAATAAAGATACCCAAGAGTTGCACATGTGGTGAGAAAGTTGAAGATCCATCTGCCTACTTTGCCGATTATCCCTTTAGCATGCATTTTGTGTGCTATTACACCATGGTCGCACTTGCCAAAGACTTTTGCAAAATCTGTGTATACTACATCTGCATTTTGTTTGTTTTCCAGTGCATCTAGAACCATATCATAGTGGTCAAGCAGTTGCAAAAGGCAGGAGCGACCTGCTCTGAAACCATGTTGTCCCGGGTTGTGCAATTTTTGGGAGTCCAGGTGGTTTGCTATCCTGCTTCTTAGAACTCTTTCAAAGATTTTTATGATGTGGGACGTTAAAGCTATTGATCTATAGTTCTTAGCTGCTGCTTTGCTGCCACCTTTATGGAGTGGGGCTATATCTGTTGTTTTTAGTGACTGGAATCTCACCTGTATCTATGCTCCTTCTCCATAGCATACTTAGGGCCCGTGAGAGGGGTTTCTTGCAGTTCTTAATGAACACAGAGTTCCACGAGTCTGGGCCTGGGGTTGAGTGCATGGGCATGTCGTCGATAGCTTTCTCAAAGTCTAGTGGAGTTAGGGTTATGTCAGAAATCTGGCCTACATTGGCAGGGTTTTGAGGCTCATTCTTGAAAAAATTGTTTGGATTGTCTATCTTTAAACTGGTTAGTGGCTCGCTGAACACAGAGTCATATTGCGATTTCAGTATCTAATAATAATAATAATAATAATAATAATAATAATAATAATAATAATAATACCTGGAGTCTACCTGGAGGGTGTTCCTTGACCAGACGTCCTGGTGGATCAGGACTTGATTAACGAGGCTATTACCGCTGGCCGCGCGTAGTCCAACGTACGAACCACATCCTGGCTGATCTATCACTGGCTTTAGGTATCTGTCCAGCTCCCTCTTGAAGACAACTAGGGATCTCTTGGTAATTCCCCTTATGGCTGGTGAGAGGCTGTTGAATAGTCTTGGGCCCCGGACACTTATTGTGTTTTCTTCTAACATACTAATGACGCCCCTTACTTTTCACTGGGGTATGTTGCATCGCCTGCCAAGTCTTTTGCTTTCGTATGGAGTGATTTCTGTGTGCAGATTAGGGACCAGTCCCTCTAGGATCTTCCAGGTGTAGATTATGATGTATCTCTCTCGCCTGCGCTTCAGTGAGTACAAGTTAAGTGCTTCCAGGCGCTCCCAGTAGTTAAGGTGTCTGATGAAACATTATTATTATTATTATTATTATTATTATTATTATTATTATTATTATTATTATTATTATTATTATTATTATTATTATTATTATTATTATTATTATTATTATTATTATTATTATTATTATTTATCTTCAGTGGTTCGGAGAGTTCCTCGTTTTCTGTTCGCATAAAATAGTAACGGTTTTTTTTACAATTTAACATTTACTGTTACTGATGAATAATTTAACTGGTCATCTGACATTAACCTAACTTAAATATCGCACTAGAAAATTTGGCTAAAATATGTTGAGGGAAAACAACGCTGGTGTGTGTGTGTGTGTGTGTGTGTGTGTGTGTGTGTGTGTGTGTGTGTGTGTGAGACGCTGGAGGCTCGATCCTCTGACCTCCCAGACGGGTGTACTAGAGAGTGGGTGGACGCGGCCATGAATAGAGGTGATTGAGTTTACTTCAAGATGTCTCGAAGTGGCCTTGTCTTCCCGTCAGAAGCTTAGCAACTTTCCCCACAGAATTACAGGAAGATGTCTTGCGTCAGTTGCCTGGGTTCTTGCAAGACTTCTTGCAAGAACCTTCTACACGTCGACAGGCAGCACTGTATGTTTTACACTCTGGTTTGGTGAGCATGAAGGATGACGGGAGAACCTTACACATTTCTACTAATATTTAATAATAAACACTTTATGGTTTTTAATAGTTCTTATTCCTGTTGTTTCCTTTACAATTCATTAAGTATGGTCTGAGACCTGGCCACTCAGGCCCATGAGAGACTGGTCCTTCATTAGTCGGTCAGTGGTCCGTGAAAAATGGACAGCTTAACAGTATACTGACTTTAAGTGGTCAGTTGATCAGCCATATTGACATTACACTCAGGAATACTTGTAAGTCTGTTCTTACTTCCTGGTATGGGAAGGTCATGGTCCCTGTGGCCAGGTCTTGGACCAGGGTTGTTGGTGAGTCTTCAGGTATGGGAAGGTCATGGTCCCTGTGGCCAGATCTTGGACCAGGGTTGTTGGTGAGTCTTCAGGTATGGGAGGGTCATGGTCTCTGTGGCCAGATCTTGGACCAGGGTTGTTGGTGAGTCTTCAGGTATGGGAGGGTCATGGTCCCTGTGGCCAGGTCTTGAACCAGGGTTGTTGGTGAGTCTTCAGGTATGGGAGGGTCATGGTCCCTGTGGCCAGATCTTGGACCAGGGTTGTTGGTGAGTCTTCAGGTATGGGAGGGTCATGGTCTCTGTGGCCAGATCTTGGACCAGGGTTGTTGGTGAGTCTTCAGGTATGGGAGGGTCATGGTCTCTGTGGCCAGATCTTGGACCAGGGTTGTTGGTGAGTCTTCAGGTATGGGAGGGTCATGGTCTCTGTGGCCAGATCTTGGACCAGGGTTGTTGGTGAGTCTTCAGGTATGGGAGGGTCATGGTCCCTGTGGCCAGGTCTTGGACCAGGGTTGTTGGTGAGTCTTCAGGTATGAGAGGGTCATGGTCCCTGTGGCCAGGTTTTGAACCAGGGTTGTTGGTGAGTCTTCAGGTATGGGAGGGTCATGGTCTCTGTGGCAAGATCTTGGACCAGGGTTGTTGGTGAGTCTTCAGGTATGGGAGGGTCATGGTCTCTGTGGCCAGATCTTGGACCAGGGTTGTTGGTGAGTCTTCAGGTATGGGAGGGTCATGGTCCCTGTGGCCAGGTCTTGAACCAGGGTTGTTGGTGAGTCTTCAGGTATGGGAGGGTCATGGTCTCTGTGGCCAGGTCTTGGACCAGGGTTGTTGGTGAGTCTTCAGGTATGAGAGGGTCATGGTCCCTGTGGCCAGATCTTGGACCAGGGTTGTTGGTGAGTCTTCAGGTATGAGAGGGTCATGGTCCCTGTGGCCAGGCCTTGGACCAGGGTTGTTGGTGAGTCTTCAGGTATGAGAGGGTCATGGTCCCTGTGGCCAGGTCTTGGACCAGGGTTGTTGGTGAGTCTTCAGGTATGAGAGGGTCATGGTCCCTGTGGCCAGATCTTGGACCAGGGTTGTTGGTGAGTCTTCAGGTATGAGAGGGTCATGGTCCCTGTGGCCAGATCTTGGACCAGGGTTGTTGGTGAGTCTTCAGGTATGAGAGGGTCATGGTCCCTGTGGCCAGATCTTGGACCAGGGTTGTTGGTGAGTCTTCAGGTATGGGAGGGTCATGGTCTCTGTGGCCAGATCTTGGACCAGGGTTGTTGGTGAGTCTTCAGGTATGGGAGGGTCATGGTCCCTGTGGCCAGGTCTTGGACCAGGGTTGTTGGTGAGTCTTCAGGTATGGGAGGGTCATGGTCCTTGTGGCCAGGTCTTGGACTAGGGTTGTTGGTGAATCTTCAAGTATGGGAAGGTCATGGTCCCTGTGGCCAGGTCTTGGACCAGGGTTGTTGGTGAGTCTTCAGGTGTGGGAGGGTCATGGTCCCTGTGGCCAGGTCTTGGATCAGGGTTGTTGGTGAGTCTTCAGGTATGGGGGAGTCATGGTCCCTCTTCAGATCTTGGACCAGGGTTGTTGGTGAGTCTTCAGGTATGGGAGGGCCATGGTCCCTGTGGCCAGGTCTTGGATCAGGGTTGTTGGTGAGTCTTCAAGTATGGGAGGGTCATGGTCCCTGTGGCCAGGTCTTGGACCAGGGTTGTTGGTGAGTCTTCCCCACCGAGTTTGTTCATTCCTCCAGTAAGAAAGAACCGATCCCTTGTGTTCTGGTGTGATTCGATTTCTGCTCCAGGAGGATCTTATTCCGACTGTGAAGCCACCAGCACCCATTAGCGACTTTGTAATGAGCCAAGAATTACTGTGTCGAACAATCGAGTTGAGTACTCCTAGCAGAAGAGTTAGTAATTCCATAGTCACTAGTGAATGTAGCTGTATCTTATGTAGATAATCGTTCAGATCTCCCTCAGTCAAGGCATGTGTTAGCCATTGCAGAGGAATTCGATCCTCCCAGAGATGATAACCATTCTGCATATGTAAACCTCACCCTCGCAGAATTGGGTCTAATTGTAAATAGCCTGTATAATTAGATGTCCGAGATGAATGAAACTGTCAATTGTGTGTTTTGTTATTAGCTGATCAGTTTGTCAGAAATTTTCGTGTTCACGTTCCCTCCGTATTCTGAGAATTTAGCAATACTGATCTGTGTGCACCAGATTTTGCTGTTAATTACTTGTACTTTGTAAATATATATTTATTCTTCCTCAGAATCCGTAGAGTGCATGAATACAGATCGATCGATCAATTCCATCCTTTATTGTACAATGATTTGTTCTTATAAGTCGTAATGCATTACAGTGAAACTCATTACGTTAAAAGTGATTAAGTTAACACCCATTACATTAAAACTCATTATGTTAACATCCATTATGATACCATCCATTAGTTCTAAGTTATATATGAATTTGTTATTGTATATAATCAGCCCAGAACCACCTGCCTGTTCATCCTATAGCATAGTAGTGTATGTCGAGACGACATACGTAGCATGACCGAGCTGTCAGCATAGTTGCTGATCCTCCTTTACATGTGTTGTATGTATAGATTAGCTGAGTATCATAGTACCATCCATGTGTTTATATAGAAGATTTACTTACTTACTTACTTACTTATTAGGCCGAGTGACTGTATGACGTCACAGGATGCAGCATGAGTGAGTGAGACGCTCTGCCTCGCTCTCACTCTGCGCTTAGACATACGAAGGCAAGCAGGCAGGCTGGGCCTCCCCTTCCTTACCACAGTCTGACAATACATATCGTTACCATCCAACAAGTGTGTTTACCTTCAACCATCATATCTCCTACCGAACCCCCACGACAATGGCCCCTGTGGCCAGGTCTTGGACCAGGGTTGTTGGTGAGTCTTCAGGTAATGGAGAGTCACGGTCCACGTAGCAAGGTCTTGGACCAGTCCTCGGGTTGCTGGTGTCTTCGAGACACCAGAGAACAATGAATCTTTCTGTTCTGTTATACTTCACTAACATAATATTTTCAACAGTTTATTTACTCAACGCTTGTGTTACGTTTTCTCTCTGTCTGTCTCACTTCACTTTCCCATTTCATAAAGTTTCCACATTTGCGGTTAATTATACGTAAATAAAAGAATTCTTTGGACAAATTAAAAAAATAACAGCAACTAGTATTTTATGTCTAAATCGTTCAGAAACTAACGCACGTAAAGACGTTAAAGGGCGAATGTTATACTGAAGGTTGTGTTGAAGTTGCGAGAGAGGTGTGACGGGTAACCTCTGTATTCGACTGAAGAAGCCTTCTGCGCAGGCGAAACGTTTCGAAACTAACGAAAAGATACCAAGGTGGTGTCAGAATTCACCTGTCTCTGGGCTGGGCAGCGGAGAGTACCTTAATTCCAGATATCCATCAAGGGTATGTCAAAGGTATACCCACGGCTCACATATGCTTAGAACTGGCCCGGTAGGTGCCCAAGGCTGCTGCTACTGACCATCCTCTTGAAAGTATTTGCTGCACACCAAGCATTGTTGAGTTGCCTCACGAGAGTTGTCACCATTCCCTCGTGCTCAGCACTCAGTAACATTTCCCTGGAGTGTGATAGACAGTGTTATTATCTGAGGTGCAGTGTAGTAGCTGTTTCTGATGTGGCATATACTGACATGTCTACCCACACTATACACCTTTGACCTGACGAAACGAATATATATATATATATATATATATATATATATATATATATATATATATATATATATATATATAATTTACCAAACTGCGGTAGGCCAGGATTCGACCCCACGACACATTGTCCCGCGTCAAGAGGCCACACAACGTACATGTCACTTTACCATCTGAGCCATCGATCATACAAGCAACATGAGCCTACCGAACTAGGCTTGTTTCATGTTGCGAGGACACTTGTGGCAGATGTATGCTCAAGGATTAATTTCAGCCTTCTGTTTGAATACCCGCCTCCACAAGCAGTCTATATAGCAATGTTCATTAATATATATATATATATATATATATATATATATATATATATATATATATATATATATATATATATATATATATATATATAGATATATATATGTCGTGCCGAATATGTAAAACTGGTCAATTAGCAAGAACTCATTTAAAATTAAGTCCTTTCTGAAATTTTCTCTTACAAGTTTAAAGATATATATTTTTCATTAACGTTAATGTAAATTTTTTTAATTTTGCACCAAAAGAATCTTAGAAAACTTACCTAACCTTATTATAACAAGAACAATTTATTTTAGCCTAACCCAACTAAATATATTTTAGATTTGTTTACAATAATTTAATTCTAAACAAACACAATGAAATATATTTTTTTCGTTAGGTTCAGAATGATTTTGGCTAAATTATTGCATACACAAATTTTTGCTTGTCCTATATGGCAAGATGAACGTTGCTATTTAAGCCAAGATCGCAAGTTCTGCCTATTCGGCACGATATATATATATATATATATATATATATATATATATATATATATATATATA
Source organism: Cherax quadricarinatus (assembly GCF_038502225.1). Lineage (NCBI taxonomy): Eukaryota > Metazoa > Arthropoda > Malacostraca > Decapoda > Parastacidae > Cherax > Cherax quadricarinatus. The sequence continues at coordinate 17,848,446 of NC_091336.1, forward strand.
TATATATATATATATATATATATATATATATATATATATATATATATATATATATATAAGATGCAAAACAACCACTGGAGGAGTTGAATGATAACTCTAGGTCTTTCATGTTGCAATCAACAGAGCTTCAGGATCTTGCAATGTTGCAGAAACGAGTAAGAAGTCTAGGCAGATCCGTTCAAGGGACCGACTCTAACTTGATGCCATCCCATTCTAGCCGTTCCCTTGAACAGCTCTACCTGGATTTCGTACTCATTTCTGCAACATTGCAGGCTCCTGATGATGTGTTGATTACAACAGAGCTATCATTCAATTCCCCCACCTTGTAGTTGATTTGCATGTATATATATATATATATATATATATATATATATATATATATATATATATATATATATATATATATATATATATATATATATATATATATATATATATATATATATACACACACACACATTGAGAGTTTGATCCACATTTTAGGGATTTAAGTATTCTTGTCTGGAGATGTAAAGGTCAGATGCAGCCTTAATGACCCTAATGTATTCGATAGGTTTTAACCCCCCAATAATCAACCAACCAGTGTGTATTTAAGTGATCTGCTAGGAGCAATAGGTACATAGTAGACACATGGTCATAATGTTTAACATGCTTCGAGTGTCAGTAAATAGGAACAGGAATAAGCGATTATTAAGTAAATGACGTCAGTTGTTCGAATGTGTTGACGTGAATGCAGAAGTGAGGACTAAATCCCTCAAACTCGGTTTGGTAATCACAGTAATGATTCAAACCCCACCCGTTCCATGGTTTGTTTACAACCGTGATATTACGATTTCACGAGTCACATTAATAATGATGGCAGACAATGCCAACAAGTTGATGAATCAGACACATGTGTAACACTCGGGTGTCTGTGTTACTGAGATTTTTCGCCTGCTCCAACAGACTTCTTCAGTGGGCTACAGGTGAATACGGCACCTGAGAGTAGGTAATTACAGAGGCAAGCCTCGCCCCCGCACCACTGGAGGAGAGCCGGTGGTTGCACACCTTACCAAAGGTTGAATACAAAGAGGCATCACCCTTGTTTTACATAGCTCTTACCTGGGAGCGGTGTGAATGGCGGAGGTGGGGAGTCTGAACCAGCGCAGCTTTCACCTTCTCCACGTGGTTTAGCGGATGTGTGTACCGTTCAAACAAGACACTCGTCTCTGAAGGCCAGCAGGCAGGCCAGGAGGGATTTCATTTTATGGATGTGAGGGAGTACAGGGAGTGAGGGACTGTGTACCACCCGTGACGTAGAAGTACACTTAGTAAATTTATTTAGGCACAGGTACACATAAGTGCAATTATCATATAGAGTAACATATGTAATAACGTCATAGTAAACAACTGATAGAGCAATATGCAGAACAGCTGTTGTAAAAAGAATAGTGAACTTCTAATCGATTTCGTGATTTCTCACATTATCAAGGAACTGTGATAGTTCCTTGATAATGTGAGAAATCACGAAAGCGCTTGGAAGTTCACTATTCTTTTAACAGTGGTTGTTCAGCATATAGTAACATTCGTGAAGCACCCAGGGTACCCCTCAAAAACTCTAATAAACTTATTACCATTGGGGTCCTTGCAATATCTTATAATTTAAACCTTAAAAGTTCACTTGGTTGCCGGGACTTGCCTCCGCTCTTCCCGTTTAAGTTCGATTTTGATTTTTTGTTCTTTTACAGTGGTCGAAAGGGCATCACGGCTTGTTTGTTGGTGTGAATGTCACGCATGAGTTGGCATTGTAGGTTAGCATTACACAACCATGTTTTTTATTTACTCTGTAACATGAGGACGATGTTGTTTAAGTGAAGGTCTTAGACCCGGCAGCTCAGCGTGACGCACGCACACCGCTAACTTCCACTGGTAAACTAGCAGTTTATGGATAAGAAATGTGTGCTACTCTTGGGTATCTCTCACCAGCGATTTTTTTGTCTCCTGCACAGCAAGCTTCTTCTGTCGAGTACTAACCTTATTATAATATTGACGACAGTGAAAGAAGTTCTGGCGTTACCTTCTAGACCACGAGCTACCACACTCCCATCTATGTTAGACATCGCTGTACTCAATTGTGGTTGCAGGGGTCGAGATTCAGCTCCTGGTCCGCCTCTTCACTGATCGCTACTAGGTCCCCTCTCTGCTTCCTGAGGTTTGTCATACCTCGTCTTAAAGCTGTGTATGGTTCCTGCCTCCACTACATCACTTCCTGACGACTCTGTGACTGAAGAAATACTTCCTAACATCCCCATGACTCGTCTGAGTCTTCAGTTTCCAATTGTGATCCCTTGTTGCTGTGTCCCCTCCCTGGAACATTCTGTCTCTGTCCACCTTGTCTATTCCACGCAGTATTTTGTATGTCGTTATCACGTCTTCCCTGACCCTCCTGTCCTCCAGTGTCGTGAGTCCGATTTCCCTCAACTTCTCTTCGTAGGACATTCCCTTGAGCTCCGGAACTAGCCTTGTTGCAAACCTTTTTCCTTTCTCTAATTTCTTGACGTGCTTGACTAGGTGTGGGTTCCAAACTGGTGCTGCATACTCCAGTATGGGCCTTACGTACACAGTGTACAGTGCCTTGAATGATTCCTTACTAAGCTGCAGCAATTATCTCGTTGATGTGTGCCTCCGGAGACATGCTCGGTATTATGGTCACTCCAAGATCTTTCTCCTTGAGTGAGGTTTGCAGTCTTTGTCCACCTAGCCTATACTCTGTCTGCGGTCTTCTTTGCCCTTCCCTAATCTTCATGACTCTGCATTTGGCGGGGTTGAATTCGAGAAGCCAGTTTCTGGACCACGTGTCCAGTCTGTCCAGGTCTCTTTGTAGTCCTGCGTGATCCTCATCTGATTTAATTCTTCTCATTAACTTCACATCATCTGCGAACAGGGACACTTCAGAGCGTATCCCTTCCATCATGTCATTTACATATATCAAAAATAGCACTGGTTCTAGGACTGACCCCTGTGGGACCCCGCTCGTCACAAGCGCCCACTGTTATACCTCATCACGTACCATGACTCGTTGTTGCCTCCCTGTCAGGTATTCTCTGATCGATTGCAGTGCCCTTCCTGTTATACACGCTTGTTCCTCCAGCATCTGCACTAATCTGTGAGGAACTGTGTCGAAGGCCTTCCTGCAGTCCAGGAAAATGCAATCAACCCACCCTTCTCTCTCGTGTCTTACTTCTGTTACCTTGTCATAGAACTCCAGAAGGTATGTGACACAGGATTTTCCTTCCATGAATCTGTGCTGGTTGTCGTTTATAATCTTGTTCCGTTCCAGGTGCTCCACCACTCTCCTCCTGATAATCTTCTCCATGACTTTGCATACTATACAAGTCAGAGACACAGGTCTGTAGTTTAGTGCCTCGTTTCTGTCTCCTTTCTTAAAAATGGGGATTACATTTGTCGTCTTCCATACCTTAGGTAGTTGCCCAGTTTCAAGGGATGTACTGAAGATTGTGGTTAGTGGCACACAGCTTCTCTGCTCCTCCTCTAAGGACCCACGGGGAGATGTCCGAACCCATCGTCATTGAGGTATCAAGGTCACTTAGCGGCTTCTGCACCTCATCCTCCATTGTTTGTCTATGTTAGTAGATGTCGATGTCTGTGTTAGTAGACATTGCTGCTTGTGTTAGTATATATCGTTGTCTACGTTAAACATCGCTGTTTGCTAACATGGAGGTTGTTTCTTGACGTGATAATGAACGTTCCATGTCAGGAAGAGACTGGTATTTACTGATCAACCAAGAAGGCAGTAACAACATAGTGGGTAGCAAAAAGCAATGGCGGGTCTCCTAGCCTTTCCTCCCACAACAGTGTGAATACAGCTGGTCTCCTAGCCTTACCTCCCACAACAGCGTGAATACAGCTGGTCTCCTAGCCTTACCTCCCACAACAGCGTGAATACAGCTGGTCTCCAGCCTTACCTCCCACAACAGTGTGGACAAAGCTGGTCTCCAGCCTTACCTCCCACAACAGTGTGGACACAGCTGGTCTCCAGCCTTACCTCCCACAACAGTGTGGACACAGCTGGTCTCCAGCCTTACCTCCCACAACAGTGTGGACACAGCTGGTCTCCAGCCTTACCTCCCACAACAGTGTGGACACAACTGGTCTCCAGCCTTACCTCCCACAACAGTGTGGACACAGCTGGTCTCCAGCCTTACCTCCCACAACAGTGTGGACACAGCTGGTCTCCAGCCTTACCTCCCACAACAGTGTGGACACAGCTGGTCTCCAGCCTTACCTCCCACAACAGCGTGAATACAGCTGGTCTCCAGCCTTACCTCCCACAACAGCGTGGACACAGCTGGTCTCCAGCCTTACCTCCCACAACAGTGTGGACACAGAAACTCCCACTTGAAGTTTGACGCAAGAATTAATCGATATTTTTTTAATTTATATTTCAATTAAAAATGTTGATTGAAAGGCCAAATCGATCATCTCTTTTTGCCAGCAGAACCAACAGTGGATCAAGGCTTCAAGGAAACGGAAATAGGCTTGACCTTTGTTATATTGTCTTTGTATCCGTTACAAAGGTTACAATCACTGACATATCACGAGCACTCAGTTTACCGTGAAGTGCTGCCACCTAGTTTTTACCTCGGGTGCGAGTACTCATGTTAGTTTATCATTATACCAGGAGGAGGGCTAGGGGGTCAACGCCCCCGCGGTCCGGTCCGTGACCAGGCCTCGTGGTGGATCAGGACCTGGTTAACAAGGCTCTTACTACTGGCAGCACGTAAATCGACGTACGGACCACAGCCCGGCTCGTCAGGTACTGACTTTAGGTGCCTGTCCAGCGCCTTCTTGAAGACAGCCAGGGGGTTTTGGGCCCCTGACACTTATTATGTTGTCTCTCAGTGTACTTGTGGCGCCCCTATTTCTCATTAGGGGGGGGGAAGTGTTGCATCTCCTGCCGAATCTAGTTTTCATAAGCTCCTGGAGAGCGAAACGTTTCCTTTCTCCTATGTGCGGGTTATTTGTGCAAAGATTTCCCAAATATTGTTCAAATGTTTTTTTTTAAACCATTACGTCACATCAAAACACAGAAAAGACGGCAGAAATGTCTTCGGTATTTCACCTGAAGAAACCTCACCTGGGAACGCCTCAGAGTCCTAAATATGGACTCGCTGGAGCGGAAAAATACATGGTAATATATACGAGGAGGGTGCTTGAGAGTTTGGTCCCATATCTGCACACTGCCATAACAACTTACTGGAATGAGAGTTATGGAAGAATGTACAAAGTAAACTCTGAAAAATAGGGGCACCGTTTGCGCAATAGGAGAACATTGTATCAACATCCGTGGTCCAAGACTGTTTAATATCAACTTGCTGGTATTATGTACCATTTTCATATTCACTGTCAGACCATGGGCAGTAGTGCAAGAAAGGTATAAAATACCGACAATATGAAAGTTGAGACACATGTGCAACATCTGGATATCTTTATTGTAGACGTTTCGCCATCCAGTGGCTTTATCAATACAGATTCTAGGACATAATAGGAAGACAGTAGAACTATATACAAAAGATGAGGTAATCAGTCCCTCGGCCTTGGAGTTAGTGTTCACAGCATCGTGGTGGATTCTCCTCCACCACGATGCTGTGAACACTAACTCCAAGGTCGAGAGACTGATTACCTCATCTTTTGTATATAGTTCTACTGTCTTCCTATTATGTCCTAGAATCTGTATTGATAAAGCCACTGGATGGCGAAACGTCTACAATAAAGATATCCAGATGTTGCACATGTGTCTTAACTTTCACATGGGCAGTAGGCCCACTGCAGTGCTCCTTCTTTCCTACGTTCTTATACCAGAGGTGATCAAGGTACCAGGACAGAGTCCTCTAGGAAGCACCTCACCCAGACTGATCCCTGATAACAGTGCTCTTATCTAGTCGCAGTTATCCCCTATAATGTAACAATTATTTTCCTTATCTCTCGTACAGGACGTTATCAAATGTCTTACCGAAGTTTTTTTTCATTCTTCCACAGGTAAGAGACTCCGGCGTCCAGGTCTGGTGTGATCTTAAGTTTATGTACGTCAGGACTGCCTTGACCTTCCGCCTCTCCTCCTGACCTCAAGGAACATGTAATCCTGACAAGTGTACTGTGTGAGGATGAATGAACACAATGCTGTCATCCCTTTTGGTACAGTTATACTAGAATGTTTCGGAAAAAAAATTAATAGGGTTTCAGTTTTGTTTGGTAAAGTCAAACTGTAAACACGATCATACTATTTTAGTCAAGTTAATGCTGTCAGTCATTTACTAGCATTTTTCTCGACGTGAGTACTAACTTGCTTACTATTAATAAGAGGACAATCGTTAATGAGGAGAGTGCTGCCGAAAGAGGCTAAAGAGGTGGTGCTCAACTCCTTTGTTGAAAAGCTGGGAAGTGTTGAGGCACCAAGACTCTTGAACGTTCTTCGTGCGCCAGGGGAATTACTAAGAGACTCTCTGACTGTCTTCAAGAGGAACTTAAGTTCCACAAGTTAGTCAATGATGAACATAGCTGTGTTATCTACCCTGGTCTGCTACGTATGGTTGTACATAGATGGTAGACAGTACCGACAAGATGAAGAATTAGACACATGTGCAACATCTGGGTACCTTTGTTGCTACTGGTTGGCGAAACGTCCACAGATAAAGATACCCAGATGTTGCACATCTGGATATCTTAGCACCAGTTGCTTGGTTGATCAAGTTATTAACGACAGGGGACTGTGACTTCCCTCTCCAGAAACGTCTTCAGGAGCCAGTTCATGGTTCCTGGCCGCGAAATCGACTGATGTCACTGATTTCTGACCTTCAGGGCCTGATTATGAAAAGTTTGACGGTATTCTTATCCCCCTTATAATCTTCCAGCTCAGACTGACAGATTTCATTACTGGGTGTATGAAAATCTATCTTGTATGATGGACCATGACAGGAAAATCATCCTGTGTGATAAAATATGACAGGAACACATAGCGATTCTTAGTACATTATACAAGAAACAGTATAGTTTATTTACTGTTAGTACTAACAACCACCACCTACACTAACAACCACCACCTACACTAACAACCACCACCTACACTAACAACCACTACCTACACTAACAACCACTACCTACACTAACAACCACCACCTACACTAACAACCACCACCTACACTAACAACCACCACCTACACTAACAACCACTACCTACACTAACAACCACTACCTACACTAACAACCACCACCTACACTAACAACCACCACCTACACTAACAACCACCACCTACACTAACAACCACCACCTACACTAACAACCACTACCTACACTAACAACCACTACCTACACTAACAACCACTACCTACACTAACAACCACTACCTACACTAACAACCACTACCTACACTAACAACCACTACCTACACTAACAACCACCACCTACACTAACAACCACCACCTACACTAACAACCACCACCTACACTAACAACCACCACCTACACTAACAACCACCACCTACACTAACAACCACCACCTACACTAACAACCACCACCTACACTAACAACCACCACCAACACTAACAACCACCACCTACACTAACAACCACCACCTACACTAACAACCACCACCAACACTAACAACCACCACCTACACTAACAACCACCACCTACACTAACAACCACCACCTACACTAACAACCACCACCAACACTAACAACCACCACCTACACTAAAAACCACCACCTACACTAACAACAACCACCAACACTAACAACCACCACCTACACTAACAACCACCACCTACACTAACAACCACCACCTACACTAAAAACCACCACCTACACTAACAACCACCACCAACACTAACAACCACCACCTACACTAACAACCACTACCTACACTAACAACCACTACCTACACTAACAACCACCACCTACACTAACAACCACCACCTACACTAACAACCACCACCTACACTAACAACCACTACCTACACTAACAACCACTACCTACACTAACAACCACCACCTACACTAACAACCACTACCTACACTAACAACCACCACCTACACTAACAACCACCACCAACACTAACAACCACCACCTACACTAACAACCACCACCTACACTAACAACCACCACCTACACTAACAACCACCACCTACACTAACAACCAACACTAACAACCACCACCTACACTAACAACCACCACCTACACTAACAACCACCACCTACACTAACAACCACCACCTACACTAACAACCACCACCTACACTAACAACCACCACCAACACTAACAACCACCACCTACACTAACAACCACCACCTACACTAACAACCACCACCTACACTAACAACCACCACCTACACTAACAACCACCACCTACACTAACAACCACCACCTACACTAACAACCACCACCTACACTAACAACCACCACCTACACTAACAGCCACCACCTACACTAACAGCCACCACCTACACTAACAACCACCACCTACACTAACAACCACCACCTACACTAACAACCACCACCTACACTAACAACCACCACCAACACTAACAACCACCACCTACACTAACAACCACCACCTACACTAACAGCCACCACCTACACTAACAGCCACCACCTACACTAACAACCACCACCTACACTAACAACCACCACCTACACTAACAACCACCACCTACGCTAACAACCACCACCTACGCTAACAACCACCACCTACGCTAACAACCACCACCTACACTAACAACCACCACCTACACTAACAACCACCACCAACACTAACAACCACCACCTACACTAACAACCACCACCTACACTAACAACCACCACGTACACTAACAACCACCACCTACACTAACAACCACCACCTACACTAACAACCACCACCTACACTAACAACCACTACCTACACTAACAACCACCACCAACTAACAACCACCACCTACACTAACAACCACCACCAACACTAACAGCCACCACCTACACTAACAACCACCACCTACACTAACAACCACCACCTACACTAACAACCACCACCTACACTAACAACCACCACCTACACTAACAACCACCACCTGGAGTTTACCTGGAGGTTATTCCGGGGATCAACGCCCCCGCGGCCCGGTCCATGACCAGGCCTCCCGGTAGATCAGGGCCTGATCAACTAGGCTGTTACTGCTGGCCGCATGCAGTCCAACGTTCGAGCCACAGCCCGGCTGATCCGGCACTGACTTTAGGTATCTGTTCAGTTCTCTCTTGAAGGCAGCCAGGGGCTTATTGGTAATTCCCCTAATGCTTGATGGGAGGCTGTTGAACAGTCTTGGGCCCCGGACACTTAAGGCGTTTTCTCTCAGTGTACCAATGGCGCCCCTACTTTTAATTGGGGGCATTTTGCATCGCCTGGCCAGTCTTTTACTTTCGTAGGGAGTGATTTCTGTGTGCAGATTCGGGACCATTCCTTCCAGGATTTTCCAAGTGTAGATTACGATATATCTCTCTCTCCTGCGTTCCAACGAGTACAAGTCAAGTGCTTCCAAGCGTTCCCAGTAGTTAAGGTGCTTGACAGAACTTATACGTGTAGTAAAGGATCTCTGTACGCTCTCTAGATCTGCAATTTCACCTGCTATGAATGGAGATGTTAATGTACAGCAGTATTCCGGCCTAGAGAGAACAAGTGATTTGAAAAGGATCATCAGTGGCTTGGCATTTCTCGTTTTGAACGTTCTCGTTATCCATCCTATCATTTTCTTTGCACTTGTGATCGTGGCACTGTTGTGATCCTTGAAAGTGAGATCCTCAGACATTACTACTCCCAGGTCCCTTACATTATTTTTCCGCTCTATTGTATGGCCAGAGTCAGTAGTATACTCTGTTCTAGTTATTATCTCCTCCAGTTTTCCATAACGGAGAAGTTGGAATTTGTCCTCATTGAACATCATATTGTTTACCGTTGCCCACTGGAAAACTTTGTTTATATCTTCTTCGAGGTTAACCGCGTCCTCAGCAGATGACAGCCTCATGCAGATCCTAGTATCATCCGCAAAGGATGATACGGTGCTGTGGTGTATATCTCTGTCTATGTCTGATATGAGGATGAGGAATAAGATGGGGGCGAGTACTGTGCCTTGTGGAACAGAGCTCTTCACTATGGCAGCCTCCGATTTAACTCTGTTGACCACTACTCTTTGTGGATGAATGGTTCAGAGAACCGACATGTTGATAAATTAGACACATGTGCAACTCTTGGGTTGCACATGTGTCTAATTTATCAACATGTCGGTTCTCTGAACCATTCATCTACAAACCTGTCAGACACTGCAACTTCTTGGGATCTTAATACTTAGGAATTCTTCGCTTGCCTAATTCTTGGGCACGACCTACTTCCACATTGAACAAATGTGACACCACCTATGACTGCTACACCTCTCCTGCCATACGGTTTATAAGCTGCTTCTCAGCTCATATGCCGTATTCTATTCAAGATTGATGGACTGAACACATCGACTCAAGGTTGAGGGACTGATTACCTCATTCTCCTCCTGTTCTTCAAGTTTCTCCTACGTATGGACTGATGAAGCCACTGTGTGGCGAAACGTTTCCTCAATAAAGATACCCAAGAGTTGCACATGTGTCTAATTTATCAATACTCTTTGTGTTCGATTTGTTAGGAAGTTGAAGATCCATCTCCCCACTTTCCCAGTTATTCCTTTAGCACGTATTTTGTGCGCTAACACTAACAACCACCACCTACACTAACAACCACCATATCCTCTACTACAACTACCTCCACTAACCACTGCTATTTAAATACACATCTATTACTACCACCACCCCAACCACCACCAGTATTACCACAACCACTTACACCAATCATTATTACCACCACTTGAAGAATTGAGACACTTATGCAACACATGGGAATCTTTATTGAAGAAACGTTTCGCCACACAGTGGCTTCATCAGTCCAATACAAAGTAGAAGTGGGTAAGGAGAGTAGAAGTTTGAGGTAATCAGTCCCTCAACCAGTCGGTTTTCAAAACCATTCATCATTACCACCACTACTACCACTACCACCACTACTACCACTACCACCACCACTAGCCACAGCTCTGAGCCATCCTCTCTGTGAAGGACCCAGACCGGTCCTCTCTGTAAATGGCCTGATTAATCAGGCTGTTGAGTCTAGCAACACGTAGATCAACGTATGCACCACAACCTGACTGATCAGGATCTGACTTCAGGAACGTATCAAGTCCCCTTCTGAAGATAGCCAGGGGTCGGTTGGTGAGTACCCTAAAATATAAAGAGAGGGCGCTGCAGAAACATGCAGCGTCACCTACAGCTGGGTGTGGTACCTGCAGCGTCACCTACAGCTGGGTGTGGTACCTGCAGCGTCACCTACAGCAGGGTGCGGTACCTATAGCGGGGTGTGGCACCTGCAGCGTCACCTACAGCTGGGTGTGGTACCTGCAGCGTCACCTACAGCAGGGTGCGGTACCTACAGCGGGGTGTGGTACCTGCAGCGTCACCTACAGCGGGGTTTAGTCTCCGGACCTAACGGCTACCTGAGGTCACCGTACTTCAACCTCTGCTTCTTTCTTTACTTGACAGGCGTTCTTAGCTGGTGGGCTAAACCCGGCTTGCTGGGTGGTAAGCCCTGCTAGCTTGGCTGGGTGGTAAGCCCTGCTAGCTTGGCTGGGTGGTAAGCCCTGCTAGCATGGCTGGGTGGTAAGCCCTGCTAGCATGGCTGGGTGGTAAGCCCTGCTAGCATGGCTGGGTGGTAAGCCCTGCTAGCATGGCTGGGTGGTAAGCCCTGCTAGCATGGCTGGGTGGTAAGCCCTGCTAGCTTGACTGGGTGGTAAGCCCTGCTAGCTTGGCTGGGTGGTAAGCCCTGCTAGCATGGCTGGGTGGTAAGCCCTGCTAGCATGGCTGGGTGGTAAGCCCTGCTAGCATGGCTGGGTGGTAAGCCCTGCTAGCATGGCTGGGTGGTAAGCCCTGCTAGCATGGCTGGGTGGTAAGCCCTGCTAGCATGGCTGGGTGGTAAGCCCTGCTAGCATGGCTGGGTGGTAAGCCCTGCTAGCTTGACTGGGTGGTAAGCCCTGCTAGCATGGCTGGGTGGTAAGCCCTGCTTGCTTGGCTGGGTGGTAAGACCTGCTAGCTTGTCTGGGATGTAAGCCCTGCTAGCATGGCTGGGTGGTAAGCCCTGCTAGCTTGGCTGGGTGGTAAGCCCTGCTAGCTTGGCTGGGTGGTAAGCCCTGCTAGCTTGACTGGGTGGTAAGTCCTGCTAGCTTGGCTGGGTGGTAAGCCCTGCTAGCTTGGCTGGGTGGTAAGCCCTGCTAGCTTGACTGGGTGGTAAGTCCTGCTAGCTTGGCTGGGTGGTAAGCCCTGCTAGCTTGGCTGGGTGGTAAGCCCTGCTAGCTTGGCTGGGTGGTAAGTCCTGCTAGCTTGGCTGGGTGGTAAGCCCTGCTAGCTTGGCTGGGTGGTAAGTCCTGCTAGCTTGGCTGGGTGGTAAGTCCTGCTAGCTTGACTGGGTGGTAAGTCCTGCTAGCTTGGCTGGGTGGTAAGTCCTGCTAGCTTGGCTGGGTGGTAAGCCCTGCTAGCTTGGCTGGGTGGTAAGCCCTGCTAGCTTGGCTGGGTGGTAAGTCCTGCTAGCTTGACTGGGTGGTAAGTCCTGCTAGCTTGGCTGGGTGGTAAGCCCTGCTAGCTTGGCTGGGTGGTAAGCCCTGCTAGCTTGGCTGGGTGGTAAGCCCTGCTAGCTTGGCTGGGTGGTAAGTCCTGCTAGCTTGGCTGGGTGGCAAGTCCTGCTAGCTTGGCTGGATGGTAAGTCCTGCTAGCTTGGCTGGGTGGTAAGTCCTGCTAGCTTGGCTGGGTGGTAAGTAATGCTAGCTTGGCTGGGTGGTAAGCCCTGCTAGCTGGACTGGGTGGTAAGCCCTGCTAGCTTGGCTGGGTGGTAAGTCCTGCTAGCTTGGCTGAGTGGTAAGTCCTGCTAGCTTGGCTGGATGGTAAGCCCTGCTAGCTTGGCTGGGTGGTAAGTCCTGCTAGCTTGGCTGGGTGGTAAGTAATGCTAGCTTGGCTGGGTGGTAAGCCCTGCTAGCTGGACTGGGTGGTAAGCCCTGCTAGCTTGGCTGGGTGGTAAGTCCTGCTAGCTTGGCTGGGTGGTAAGTCCTGCTAGCTTGGCTGGGTGGTAAGTCCTGCTAGCTTGGCTGGGTGGTAAGTCCTGCTAGCTTGGCTGGGTGGTAAGTCCTGCTAGCTTGGCTGGGTGGTAAGTCATGCTAGCTTGGCTGGGTGTATGCCCTGCTAGCTTGACTGGGTGGTAAGCCCTGCTAGCTTGACTGGGTGGTAAGCCCTGCTAGCTTGACTGGGTGGTAAGCCCTGCTAGCTTGGCTGGGTGGTAAGCCCTGCTAGCTTGACTGGGTGGTAAGCCCTGCTAGCTTGACTGGGTGGTAAGCCCTGCTAGCTTGGCTGGGTGGTAAGCCCTGCTAGCTTGGCTGGGTGGTAAGCCCTGCTAGCTTGGCTGGGTGGTAAGCCCTGCTAGCTTGGCTGGGTGGTAAGCCCTGCTAGCTTGGCTGGGTGGTAAGCCCTGCTAGCTTGGCTGGGTGGTAAGCCGTGCTAGCTTGGCTGGGTGGTAAGCCCTGCTAGCTTGGCTGGGTGGTAAGCCCTGCTAGCTTGACTGGGTGGTAAGCCCTGCTAGCTTGACTGGGTGGTAAGCCCTGCTAGCTTGGCTGGGTGGTAAGCCCTGCTAGCTTGACTGGGTTGTAATCCCTGCTAGCTTGACTGGGTGGTAAGTCCTACTAGCTTGAATGGGTGGTAAGTCCTGCTAGCTTGGCTGGGTGGCAAGTCCTGCTAGCTTGGCTGGGTGGTAAGTCCTGCTAGCTTGGCTGGGTCGGAAGTCCTGCTAGCTTGGCTGGGTGGTAAGCCCTGCTAGCTTAGCTGGGTGGTAAGCCCTGCTAGCTTGGCTGGGTGGTAAGCCCTGCTAGCTTGACTGGGTGGTAAGCCCTGCTAGCTTGACTGGTTGGTAAGCCCTGCTAGCTTGGCTGGGTGGTAAGCCCTGCTAGCTTGACTGGGTGATAATCTCTGCTAGCTTGACTGGGTGGTAAGTCCTGCTTTCTTGACTGGGTGGTAAGTCTTGCTAGCTTGGCTGGGTGGCAAGTCCTGCTAGCTTGGCTGGGTGGTAAGTCCTGCTAGCTTGGCTGGGTGGTAAGTCCTGCTAGCTTGGCTGGGTGGTAAGCCCTGCTAGCTTGGCTGGGTGGTAAGCCCTGCTAGCTTGGCTGGGTGGTAAGCCCTGCTAGCTTGACTGGGTGGTAAGCCCTGCTAGCTTGACTGGGTGGTAAGCCCTGCTAGCTTAACTGGGTGGTAATCCCTGCTAGCTTGACTGGGTGGTAAGTCCTGCTAGCTTGACTGGGTTGTAAGTCCTGCTAGCTTGGCTGGGTGGCAAGTCCTGCTAGCTTGGCTTGGTGGTAAGTCCTGCTAGCTTGGCTGGGTGGTAAGTCCTGCTAGCTTGGCTGGGTGGTAAGCCCTGCTAGCTTGGCTGGGTGGTAAGCCCTGCTAGCTTGGCTGGGTGGTAAGCCCTGTTAGCTTCACTGGGTGGTAAGCCCTGCTAGCTTGACTGGGTGGTAAGCCCTGCTAGCTTGGCTGGGTGGTAAGCCCTGCTAGCTTGGCTGGGTGGTAAGCCCTGCTAGCTTGACTGGGTGGTAAGCCCTGCTAGCTTGAATGGGTGGTAAGCCCTGCTAGCTTAGCTGGGTGGTAAGCCCTGCTAGCTTGAATGGGTGGTAAGCCCTGCTAGCTTAGCTGGGTGGTAAGCCCTGCTAGCTTGAATGGGTGGTAAGCCCTGCTAGCTTGGCTAGGTGGTAAGCCCTGCTAGCTTGGCTAGGTGGTAAACCCTGCTAGCTTGGCTAGGTGGTAAGCCCTGCTAGCTTGGCTAGGTGGTAAACCCTGCTAGCTTGGCTAGGTGGTAAGCCCTGCTAGCTTGGCTAGGTGGTAAGCCCAACAATCTCTGCTGGAAGATCTAAGCTATGCTAGGCTGGTCTCTTGCCTTCCGTGTTCGTCCTCTGCCCTTTAGGCTCCATTTTCTATACAATTTGCTGCTACTCACAGTCCTTGTGGCTGTCTGCCCTTTAGGCTTCCTCTTTTATATGCGAATTTGCTGATGCATGAGACACTTGGGTATCTTTATTCTGGAAACGTTTCGCCAGCCAGTGACTTGTTCAGTCCATCAGTCTCTCTATTGGACTGAAGAAACCGCTGGCTGGAGAAACGTTGCCAGAAAAATGATACTCAGGTGTTGTGGTTATTTTTGTTTTAGGTCTTAGTAGACTACGATATTATTGTTATTGTTATTGTTATTGTTATTGTTATTGTTATTGTTATTGTTATTGTGTTATTGTTATTGTTATTGTGTTATTGTTATTGTGTTATTGTTATTGTTATTGTTATTGTGTTATTGTTATTGTGTTATTGTTATTGTTATTGTTATTGTTATTGTGTTATTGTTATTGTTATTGTTATTGTGTTATTGTTATTGTTATTGTTATTGTGTTATTGTTATTGTTATTGTTATTGTTATTGTGTTATTGTTATTGTTATTGTTATTGTTATTGTTATTGTTATTGTGTTATTGTTATTGTGTTATTGTTATTGTTATTGTTATTGTGTTATTGTTATTGTTATTGTTATTGTGTTATTGTTATTGTTATTGTTATTGTGTTATTGTTATTGTTATTGTTATTGTTATTGTTATTGTGTTATTGTTATTGTTATTGTTATTGTGTTATTGTTATTGTTATTGTGTTATTGTTATTGTTATTGTGTTATTGTTATTGTTATTGTGTTATTGTTATTGTGTTATTGTTATTGTTATTGTTATTGTGTTATTGTTATTGTTATTGTGTTATTGTTATTGTTATTGTGTTATTGTTATTGTTATTGTTATTGTTATTGTGTTATTGTTATTGTTATTGTTATTGTGTTATTGTTATTGTTATTGTTATTGTTATTGTGTTATTGTTATTGTTATTGTTATTGTTATTGTTATTGTGTTATTGTTATTGTTATTGTTATTGTGTTATTGTTATTGTTATTGTTATTGTTATTGTTATTGTGTTATTGTTATTGTGTTATTGTTATTGTTATTGTTATTGTGTTATTGTTATTGTTATTGTTATTGTGTTATTGTTATTGTTATTGTGTTATTGTTATTGTTATTGTGTTATTGTTATTGTTATTGTTATTTTGTTATTGTTATTGTTATTGTTATTTTGTTATTGTTATTGTTATTGTTATTGTTATTTTGTTATTGTTATTGTTATTTTGTTATTGTTATTGTTATTTTGTTATTGTTATTGTTATTGTTATTTTGTTATTGTTATTGTTATTGTTATTTTGTTATTGTTATTTTGATGTATGTACGTACTAGACTTCAATAGACTACTGTTATTAGTTGAAGTCTACTAGCAGGTGCACTGTAGTGTGCACCTATCTCAGCAGGTGCACTGTAGTGTGCACCTATCTCAGCAGGTGCACTGTAGTGTGCACCTATCTCAGCAGGTGCACTGTAGTGTGCACCTATCTCAGCAGGTGCACTGTAGTGTGCACCTATCTCAGCAGGTGCACTGTAGTGTGCACCTATCATAGCAGGTGCACTGTAGTGTGCACCTATCCCAGCAGGTGCACTGTAGTGCGCACCTATCATAGCAGGTGCACTGTAGTGTGCACCTATCATAGCAGGTGCAATGTAGTGTGCACCTATCCCAGCAGGTGCACTGTAGTACGCACCTATCAGAGCAGGTGCACTGTAGTGTGCACCTATCATAGCAGGTGCACTGTAGTGTGCGCCTATCCCAGCAGGTGCACTGTAGTGTGCACCTATCATAGCAGGTGCACTGTAGTGTGCACCTATCATAGCAGGTGCACTGTAGTGTGCACCTATCCCAGCAGGTGCACTGTAGTGTGCACCTATCATAGCAGGTGCACTGTAGTGTGCACCTATCATAGCAGGTGCACTGTAGTGTGCACCTATCATAGCAGGTGCACTGTAGTGTGCACCTATCATAGCAGGTGCACTTGCTCAGTTGCGTCACGGAGATATTTATACTCTTTTCACCTTACCGTGAATGTTAATAAGTGGGATAACACAGCTCTTGTATCTCTAGCCCTTATAACGTGCTCCGCTTCCAGGGAGGGAAGAGAGGCTCTTCATCCAGGGAATTGGAGCTACCCTTCGTGTTTCAAGGGGATCGCAGTAACCTCCCACCACCAGAGGCGATGTGTCGCCCCCCTACGGGTTTAGTATACCATGCTGGGGACTGAAATTCAACCTGTTCAGAGTTCGCTAATTGTTCTTTGAGTTTTCCTAGTTAGTTTTCATTTTCCAATACTGCAAGCGCCTGAAGAAGCCCCGGAACAGTACGAAAGGCCTTGAGCTGCTATTCAGTCCCCCAGTATATACATATGTCGTGTCGAATAGGTAAAACTTGCGATTTTGGCTTAAATAGCAACTCTCTTCTTGTGAACACAGCAGCAAAAATTTGTTTATGCGGTAATTTCGCAAAAATCATTCTAAACTTAACGAACAATATATATTTCATTGTGTTTGTTTATTGTAAATTTATTTAAAATATATTTAGTTGTAGGCTAAATTTAATTCCACTTGTTATAAGCTTAGGTAAGTTTTCTAAGGTTCTTTTGGTAATAAATTATTAATTTTTACATTAACATAAATGAAATGAGTGTGTGTATGTTTACTCACCTAATTGTGGTTCCAGGGGTTCGATTCATAGCTCCTGGCCCCGCCTCTTCACTGGTCGCTACTAGGACCACTCTGCCCCATGAGGTTTATCATACCTCTTCTTAAAGCTAGTACTCACCTATTTGTGGTTGCAGGGGTCGAGTCTTAGCTCCTGTGTGTGTGTGTGTGTGTGTGTGTGTGTGTGTGTGTGTGTGTGTGTGTGTGTGTGTGTGTGTGTGTGTATTTACGGACTTGTAGCCTTGAGTGTCCGTGGTCGTACTTTTCTAGCATATCTCTGCTTGTATTATGGCTGCAGTCACACCTTGCTGCTTGTGTGTGTGCTTCTACCAGCACCTCATTAATTCTGCCCCTGGTGCTGGAGTTCTGGGTACTGGGTACATGCGTACCCCTAGTTAATGGGGGTACGTGCGTGACCCCCTGTGACTGGGGGGTATACACTGATTCAGCTGCAGATGAACCAGTGGTATACGGCAGAGGTTATGCAAGGTTTGCATATATACTTTGCATATATACTGGCCCCTGAGACCTGGTCTGAGACCTGGCCCAAGAGGCCTGGTCTGAGACCTGGCCTAGCAGACCTAGTCTGAGACCTGGCTCAGGAGGCCTGGTCTGAGACCTGGCCCAAGAGGCCTTGTCTGACACATGGCCCAGGAGGCCTGGTCTGAGACCTGGCCTAGCAGACCTAGTCTGAGACCTGGCTCAGGAGGCCTGGTCTGATGTTTCGAAGGCGAGGTAATCAGCATTGATTCGGCGAAGGACAGCTGCAGAATCAAGGCCGAAGGTTTCTCCTCCTCCACGAACCTTGATTCTCCTGTGTACTTCTTGATACTTCTTCATTCTGTAGTATCGATTTTCCAGCCAAAGGAGGCCTGGTCTGAGACCTGGCCTAGCAGATCTAGTCTGAGACCTGGCCCCTGAGACCTGGTGTGAGACCTGGCCCAAGAGGCCTGGTCTGAGACCTGGCCTAGCAGACCTAGTCTGAGACCTGGCTCAGGAGGCCTGGTCTGAGACCTGGCCCAAGAGGCCTGGTCTGACACATGGCCCAGGAGGCCTGGTCTGAGACCTGGCCTAGCAGACCTAGTCTGAGACCTGGCCCAGGAGGCCTGGTCTGAGACCTGGCCTAGCAGACCTAGTCTGAGACCTGGCCCAGGAGGCCTGGTCTGAGACCTGGCCCTGGGTAAGATTATCCCCAGACCCACTGACTGATACAACTGATAACACCGGCAACATTACTGGAGAATATTGTCTTCTGCTTCACATCTCGTCTCCATGCTGACGAGATAACAGTGACCTTAGACCTTGATCATAGACCTTGATCATAGACCTTGATCATAGACCTTGATCATAGACCTTGATCATAGACCTTGATCATAGACCTTGATCATAGACCTTGATCATAGACCTTGATCATAGACCTTGATCATAGACCTTGATCATAGACCTTGATCATAGACCTTGATCATAGACCTTGATCATAGACCTTGATCATAGACCTTGATCATAGACCTTGATATTAGATCAAATTGCTATCATATTCTTGACTTAAGACTAAACTGTTATGTTGACTTTGATCTTACTTGAAGAATACCTGAGGGACGTTTCCAAGGGTCAATGGCCCCCGCGGTCTGGTCCCAGAGCAGGTCTCCCATTGGAGCAAGGCCTGATCAGCCAGGCTGTTACTGCTGGCCTCACATAGTCCAACATATGAACCACAGCCTGGCTAATCAAGAAGTGATTCAGGGAAGTTGTCCGGCTTCCTCTTCAAAGCAGCAAGGAGTGTGTAGGGTAATTCTTCCATATGCCTCCAGCAGCAACAGCCTGGTTGACCAGGCAGGCACCAGACGAGCCTGGCTCATGGCCGGGCTCCGAGAGTAAAGAGACTCTCGAGAAAAGTATATTAGAGGTAACAAAAAAAAAAGCCACAATACCGTGACTGGAACGATACACAAATAATCCGCACATAAAAGAGAGGAGCTTACCACGACGTTTCGGTCCGACTTAGACCATTTACAAAGACACTCGTCGTTAGCTCCTCTCTTCTATGTACGGGTTATTTGTGTATATGGAAGGTGTAATAGTGTGCTGAAAATATCTAGCCTAGACAGGACTCGCAGCAATGGTTTTAAGTTGGAAAAATTCAGATTCAGGAAGGATATAGGAAAGTACTGGTTTGGTAATAGAGTTGTGGATGAGTGGAACAAACTCCCAAGTACCGTTATAGAGGCCAGAACGTTGTGTAGCTTTAAAAATAGGTTGGATAAATACAAGAGTGGGTGTGGGTGGGTGTGAGTTAGACCTGATAGCTTGTGCTACCAGGTCGGTTGCCGTGTTCCTCCCTTAAGTCAATGTGACCTGACCTGACTAGGTTGGGTGCATTGGCTTAAGCCGGTAGGAGACTTGGACCTGCCTCGCATGGGCCAGTAGGCCTTCTGCAGTGTTCCATCGTTCTTATGTTCTTATGAAGGTGCACTGAGGGAGGACGACAATGTCACACGTCCAGCAGTTGGGTATCTTTACTGTTGAAATGTTTCGCCTACACTGTAGGTTTCTTCAGTCAAATACAGAGGCAGCAGGTGTAGTAGTGAAATGAAGATGATGTAATCAGTCCCTCAATTTCGGAGAAAAAATATTTGAGGTGGTCAGTCCCTCAGTCTGGAGAAGAGTTCAGCTCCATATAGCGCTGAACTCTTCTCCAGGCTGAGGGACTGACCACCTCAGATATTTTTTGTCCGAGGTTGAGGGACTGAGTGCATCATCATTTCACTACTACACCTGCTACCTCTGTATTTGACTGAAGAAACCTACAGTGTAGGCGAATCGTTTCAACAGTAAAGATACCCAACTGTTGTACATGTGACTTAATCATTAACTTACCGGTATTTTTTACCATTTTCAACGAAGGGGGGCACTGAAGAGTCGGGGACCTCTGACACTCATCATGTTTCCCCTCTCTCGCTGTGTACTCGTCGCACCGTTTGCCAAATCTCTTGTTGTCTTGCGGGACGATTTCAGTCTTCGTGTTTGGGACTAGTGCCTTTCTCGCCTACGTTCCATAGAATACAACTGAAGGGATTTTTGAGAAGCCTGTCAGGTCCTGTATTGAAGACGAGCCTGGCCCAAGGTCGGGCTCCGGGAGTATAAAAACTCTCGGAACTCAACAAAGGTATATGATAATAATAATAATTATCTTAATTTCTACAAGTACATGATACAACGTATACAGACCATAGCTGACATCAGTGACATACTATATAGAGAGTCCCTGGTTATGCAGAGAATTTCGTGCAACTTGGGTTAATTTTGTCCCCAGGATGCGACCCACACCAGTCAGCTAACACCCACGTACCTACTTGATGCTAGGTGAACAGGGACAGCAGGTGTCTTAAGGAAACACACCCATGCTAGGTGAACAGGGACAGCAGGTGTCCACGTATCTACTTGATGCTAGGTGAACAGGAACAGCAGGTGTCCACGTACCTACTTAATGCTAGGTGAACAGGAACAGTAGGTGTCCACTTACCTACTTAATGCTAGGTGAACAGGGACAGCAGGTGTCCACGTACCCTACTTGATGCTAGGTGAACAGGGACAGCAGGTATCTTAAGGAAACACCCATGCTAGGTGAACAGGGACAGCAGGTGTCCACGTACCTACTTGATGCTAGGTGAACAGGGACAGCAGGTGTCCACGTACCTACTTGATGCTAGGTGAACAGGGACAGCAGGTGTCCACGTACCCTACTTGATGTTAGGTGAACAGGGACAGTAGGTGTCCACGTACCTACTTGATGCTAGGTGAACAGGGACAGTAGGTGTCCACGTACCTACTTGATGCTAGGTGAACAGGGACAGCAGGTGTCCACGTACCCTACTTGATGTTAGGTGAACAGGGACAGTAGGTGTCCACGTACCTACTTGATGCTAGGTGAACAGGGACAGTAGGTGTCCACGTACCTACTTGATGCTAGGTGAACAGGAACAGTAGGTGTCCACGTACCTACTTGATGCTAGGTGAACAGGGACAGTAGGTGTCCACGTACCTACTTGATGCTAGGTGAACAGGGACAGCAGGTGTCCACATACCCTACTTGATGCTAGGTGAACAGGGACAGCAGGTGTCCACGTACCTACTTGATGCTAGGTGAACAGGGACAGCAGGTGTCCACGTACCTACTTAATGTTAGGTGAACAGGGACAGCAGGTGTCCACGTACCTACTTAATGTTAGGTGAACAGGGACAGCAGGTGTCCACGTACCTACTTGATGCTAGGTGAACAGGAACAGCAGGTGTCCACGTACCTACTTAATGCTAGGTGAACAGGGACAGCAGGTGTCCACGTACCTACTTGATGCTAGGTGAACAGGGACAGCAGGTGTCCACGTACCTACTTGATGCTAGGTGAACAGGGACAGCAGGTGTCCACGTACCTACTTGATGCTAGGTGAACAGGGACAGCAGGTGTCCACGTACCTACTTAATGTTAGGTGAACAGGGACAGCAGGTGTCCACGTACCTACTTAATGTTAGGTGAACAGGGACAGCAGGTGTCCACGTACCTACTTGATGCTAGGTGAACAGGAACAGCAGGTGTCCACGTACCTACTTAATGCTAGGTGAACAGGGACAGCAGGTGTCCACGTACCTACTTAATGCTAGGTGAACAGGAACAGCAGGTGTCCACGTACCCTACTTGATGCTAGGTGAACAGGGACAGCAGGTGTCCACGTACCTACTTAATGTTAGGTGAACAGGGACAGCAGGTGTCCACGTACCCTACTTGATGCTAGGTGAACAGGGACAGCAGGTGTCCACGTACCTACTTAATGCTAGGTGAACAGGGACAGCAGGTGTCCACGTACCCTACTTGATGCTAGGTGAACAGGGACAGCAGGTGTCCACGTACCCTACTTGATGCTAGGTGAACAGGGACAGTAGGTGTCTTAAGGAAACACACCCAAAGTTGAGGAATAAGCTTCTTATCAGATTCCATACGCACGTCTTATTTACAAAAATGTAGATGTCGGTCCACCTCAAGTGCAAACTGTGTTGACCCATAACCTCGGAGAAGTAGATAAAATAAGACTGTTATCAGAGTAATAACTCATTGAGTAACGTTTGCTCTAAACAAAGCTATCTCACATCAAAGGTATGCTAGCTGGCCCATACTAGAGAGGTCTCGCTGACACAACTCTCGCCATTCGTAGAGATACGCTTCTTTCATTGAATCTATTATATATACATAACATTTACCTCACAGAGGTGAATGCAGATTAAAGTGGTAGCGGGTGAATACAGATAGCTTGACCCGGATGTAGCTGACTCAGCTGCGTATCCACAGCTTAATCCTACCTGGAGTCTGCCTGGAGTGTATTCCGGGGATCAACGCCGCCGGGGCCCCGTCCACGACCAGGCCTCCAAGTGGATCAGGGCCTGATCAACGAGGCTGTTACTGCTGGCCACGCGCAATCCAACGTACGAACCACAGCCCGGCTGATCAGGCACCGTCTTTAGGTATCTGTCTAGCTCCCTCTTGAAGATAACCAGGGGTCTTCCCGTAATGCCTCTTATTGCTGGTGGGAGGCTGTTGAACAGTCTTGGGCCCCGGACATTTATCGCGTTTTCTCTTAGTGTACCAGTGACGCCCCTACTTTTCACTGGGGGTATGTTGCATCGCCTGCCAAGTCTGTTGCTTTCGTATGGAGTGATTGCTGTGTGCATATTAGGGACCAGTCCCTCCAGAATCTTCCAGGTGTAGATTATGATATATCTCTCTCGCCTGCGCTCCAGTGAGTACAAGTCAAGTGCTTCCAGGCGCTCCCAGTAGTTAATGTGTTTGATGGAACTTATATGTGCAATAAAGGTTCTCTGTACATTCTCTAGATCTGCAATTTCACCTGCCTTGAATGGAGATGTTAATGTACAGCAGTATTCCAGCCTAGAGAGAACAAGTGATTTAAAAAGGATCATTATTGGCTTAGCATCTCTTGTCTTGAATGTTCTCATTATCCATCCTGTCAGTTTCCTCGCAGATGTGACAGTGACATTGTTGTGGTCCTTGATGGTGAGGTCGTCCAACATTACCACACCCAGGTCTTTCACATTACTTTTCCGCCCTGTTGTGTGATTAGAGTTTGTAGTATACTCAGTCCTAGTTATTATTTCCTCCAGTTTTCCATGAAGGAGTAGCTGGAATTTGTCTTTATTAAACATCAAATTGTTCTCTGTTGCCCATTGGAAAACTTGGTTTATATCTTCTTGGAGCTTTGCCGTGTCCTCAATGGATGACACTCTCATGCAGATCCTAGTATCGTCTGCAAAAGATGATACAGTGCTGTGGTTTACATCTCTGTCTATGTCTGATATGAGAATAAGGAACAGGATAGGTGCGAGTACTGTGCCTTGTGGGACAGTGCTATTCACTATAGCAGCATCTGATTTAACTCTGTTTAACTCTACTCTTTGTGTGCGATTCGTTAGAAAGTTGAAGATCCATCTGCCTATTTTGCCAGTTATCCCTTTAGCACGCATTTTGTGTGCTATTACACCATGATCGCACTTGTCAAACGCTTTTGCAAAATCTGTGTATACTACATCTTCATTTTGTTTGTTTTCCAGTACTTCCGAGACCATATCAGAGTGGTCCAGTAGTTGCGAAAGGCAGGAGCGACCTGCTCTGAAACCATGTTGCCGTGGTCTTCGTCCAAAGGTTGGACAAGGTTGAAGATTTTTTTCTATCAAGATCCCATGGTGATGCAGTGTCTGACAAATATGATAAATGGTTTAAAAAACCAAGTTGAAGATTGAGACACTTATGCAACATATGGAAATCTTTGTTGAGGAAACGTTTGGCCACACAGTGGCTTCATCAGCCCAATAGAAATCAGAATTCTTCAACCTTGTCCAACCTGTGAACGAAGACCTACTTCGACTAGTGGATGGTACCACTACGACTCCGCCTCCTCCTTCTTCGCCTCACCTCACTACAGTATATAAGCCACGTCTACGGCCCTATGCTGTACTTTCTACAAGATTGATGGACTGAACACATCGACTCCAGGCTGAGGGACTGATTACCTCAAACTCCTCCTTTCCTTACACCCTTCTGATTTGTATTGGGATGATGAAGCCACTGTGTGGAGAAACGTTTCCTGAATAAAGATTCCCATATGTTGCATAAATGTCTCAGTCTTCAACTTGGTTTTTTAAACCATTTATCATATTTGTCAGACACTGCATCATCATGGGATCTTGATAGAAAAAAATCTTCAACCTTGTCCAACCTTTGGACGAAGACCACGGCAACATGGTTTCAGAGCAGGTCGCTCCTGCCTCTCGCAACTGCTAGACCACTATGATATGGTCTCGGAAGTACTGGAAAACAAACGAAATGCAGATGTAGTATACACAGATTTTGCAAAAGCCTTTGACAAGTGCGATCATGGTGTAATAGCACACAAAATGCGTGCTAAAGGGATAACTGGCAAAATAGGCAGATGGATCTTCAACTTTCTAACGAATCGCACACAAAGAGTAGCGTTAAACAGAGTTAAATCAGATGCTGCCATAGTGAAGAGCTCTGTCCCACAAGGCACATTACTCGCACCTATCCTGTTCCTTATTCTCATATCAGACACAGACAGAGATGTAAACTTGTCGGTTTTTTAAACCATTTATCACAATACGTTTCGCTTATCACGTCTGCTTAATGATCTCCTTTTATAGTAATTTCTACAAGTACATTATATAACTTATACAGACCATAGATAACAACAGTGACACACTATATAGAAAGCAACTGGTTATACAGAACATTTCGGGCAATTTTAGGCTAATTTTGTCCCCAGGATGCGACCCACACCAGTAGACTAACACCCAGGTATTCCAACCAGACAAAAAATATAGCGATGTTTGATGGTACTGGTAAATAATCAGAAGTGCAATAAGCACTGCAAAGATTGACTCATTAACCATAAAGGCTGCAAGACCTTTGAAAGTCCTCTAAATATAAACAAAAATATCAAAGGTCCATAAGGTCGAAGTTCAATCGGAAACCTGATAGGTTTTTTACTAAGCTACGAAGAGAGGAAGTTCGTCATTTACTCTGAGGGATCATTGACTAAGTTGTGACCCATTGTCTTTTAAGATCCTTCTCACGCCTCTGTGGTTACCTCTTGTGTATGGTGGTTTGTAGGTCTTCTCTGGTTTACATTCTCTCTTCTACGAGGAAGATGACCGCCAGCACTCATTCCTCCTGCGGAGACTACGTAAGAGGTTACTAAGCATCACCATCCTTCTGTGGAGACTACGTAAGAGGTTACTAAGCATCACCATCCTCCTGTGGAGACTACGTAAGAGGTTACTAAGCATCACCATCCTCCTGTGGAGACTACATAAGAGGTTACTAAGCATCACCATCCTCCTGTGGAGACTACGTAAGAGGTTACTAAGCATCACCATCCTCCTGCGGAGACTACGTAAGAGGTTACTAAGCATCACCATCCTCCTGTGGAGACTACGTAAGAGGTTACTAAGCATCACCATCCTCCTGCGGAGACTACGTAAGAGGTTACTAAGCATCACCATCCTCCTGTGGAGACTACATAAGAGGTTACTAAGCATCACCATCCTCCTGTGGAGACTACATAAGAGGTTACTAAGCATCACCATCCTCCTGTGGAGACTACATAAGAGGTTACTAAGTATCACCATCCTCCTATAGTGACTACATAAGAGGTTACTAAGTATCACCATCCTCCTATAGTGACTACATAAAAGGAAACTAGGCATCACCATCCTCCTGTGGAGACTACATAAGAGGCTACTAAGTATCACCATCCTCCTGTGGAGACTACATAAGAGGTTACTAAGTATCACCATCCTCCTATAGTGACTACATAAGAGGTGACTAAGTATCACCATCCTCCTATAGTGACTACATAAAAGGTTACTAGGCATCACCATCCTCCTGTGGAGACTACATAAGAGGTTACTAAGTATCACTATCCTCCTGTGGAGACTACATAAGAGGTTACTAAGTATCACCATCCTCCTGTGGAGACAACATAAGAGGTTACTAAGTATCACTATCCTCCTGTGGAGACTACATAAGAGGTTACTAAGTATCACCATCCTCCTGTGGAGACTACATAAGAGGTTACTAAGTATCACCATCCTCCTGTGGAGACTACATAAGAGGTTACTAAGCATCACCATCCTCCTGTGGAGACTACATAAGAGGTTACTAAGTATCACTATCCTCCTGTGGAGACTACATAAGAGGTTACTAAGTATCACCATCCTCCTGTGGAGACTACATAAGAGGTGACTAAGTATCACCATCCTCCTATAGTGACTACATAAAAGGAAACTAGGCATCACCATCCTCCTGTGGAGACTACATAAGAGGCTACTAAGTATCACCATCCTCCTGTGGAGACTACATAAGAGGTTACTAAGTATCACCATCCTCCTATAGTGACTACATAAGAGGTGACTAAGTATCACCATCCTCCTATAGTGACTACATAAAAGGTTACTAGGCATCACCATCCTCCTGTGGAGACTACATAAGAGGTTACTAAGTATCACCATCCTCCTGTGGAGACTACATAAGAGGTTACTAAGTATCACCATCCTCCTGTGGAGACTACATAAGAGGTTACTAAGCATCACCATCCTCCTGTGGAGACTACATAAGAGGTTACTAAGCATCACCATCCTCCTGTGGAGACTACATAAGAGGTTACTAAGCATCACCATCCTCCTGTGGAGACTACATAAGAGGTTACTAAGCATCACCATCCTCCTGTGGAGACTACATAAGAGGTTACTAAGTATCACCATCCTCCTGTGGAGACTACATAAGAGGTTACTAAGTATCACCATCCTCCTGTGGAGACTACATAAGAGGTTACTAAGTATCACCATCCTCCTGTGGAGACTATATAAGAGGTTACTAGACACGAGCATCAGTTTCACTGGTCGGAGACGGTGGGTGAGGTAGGCACCTCGCATTGTACTGATGAACAAAAAGGCACAATACCATGACTGGAATAATACACAAATACACCGCACATAGGAGAAAGAAACTTATGACGACGTTTTGGTCCGACTTTGACTATTAACTAGTCACAGTGTGACTAGTTAATGGCAGTGAATGTTCCATACGGTATTAGTACTTCATGGAATACAGTTTAACATATGTCGACTCTCCCTGGAAGAGAATGGCTCCCTCCTCGTCCTGGATGTATTAACAGTTAAGGGACGGAGGATTGAGTCTCCACTACTCCTTTGGACGAGTGTTCAAGAAATGCAATCATTATTTCGTGTTCTCTCAGGAAAAGTGCTATGTTAAACCTTGCTTGCTGCTTGCCAACTCCTTCATCAACGGTGATTCCTGGACGTGTTCGTAGTATGAAATTCCCAGAGTTGACTTCACATATAGTGCTCTCTAAAACCTCTGTAAAATGGCCTGAGTGTTTCTTGCAAGTCTTGCTGCACTGCAAGCACCAACATCCTGATTAACCAGGCCACGTAAGATGACAGGTACATCTTGCAAATCTCTGTTTACATTAATAAGTTTATTCAGGTATACACAAATACAGTTACATAGATTATCATACATAGCAGCATATGTGTAGAGAACCTGGGATAACACAAAAAAGTCAAAGTGACTTATTTCCATTGGGATCCTCACTCACTTTGTACACACATTTACTTTTCTGTATGTTTCTCAATAATTATTAATTATGTCAGACCGGGCCGTGGGGAAGATAATCCCCGGAACCACTTAGAGATGGCAGACAGCAGATGGGCCTTCTACCAGGCTGTCTGAGAGCCACAATGTTGGTGATCCTAGTAACAGTTCGTACGTTGGACTATGTGCGGCCAACAGTAACAGCCTAGTTAATCAGGCCCTGATCCACCGGGAGGCATGGCCAAGGACTGGACCGCAGGGGCGTTGACCCCCAGAACTCCCTCCAAGTAGACTCAAGGTAGGTAGGAACCAAGACGTTGCTAGCAGCTCTCCTTCAGTCCTGTTTTGCTACTGTGGTTGCTATAGCCTCTACGTGGCTTGCTGCCCACAACACTGAAGATAAGGAATAAATGCTTGTAGAGTCATCGCTGTGATAAAGTTTCGATTTTGGAAATAGAGTAATCGACGAGTGGAACAGTCTTCTAGTTGGGTTATTGAAGCTAAAACCTTAAGTAACTTTAAATTTAGGTTAGATAAAGAACAAAAGCCACAATACCGTGACTGGACACAGAAATCTGCACACAGAAATCACTCCCTACGAAAGCAAAAGACTTGGCAGGCGATGCAACATACCCCCAGTGAAAAGTAGGGGCAACATACCCCCAGTGAAAAGTAGGGGCAACATACCCCCAGTGAAAAGTAGGGGCGTCACTGGTACACTAAGAGAAAACACAATAAGTGTCCGGGGCCCAAGACTTTTCAAAAGCCTCCCACTAACCATAAGTGGAATTACCAATAAACCCCTAGTTATCTTCAAGAGGGAGCTGGACAGATATCTAAAGTCAGGGCCGGATCAGCCGGGCCGTGGTTCGTACGTTGGACTACGTGCGGCCAGCAGTAACAACCTGGTTGATCAGGCCCTGATCCACCGGGAGGCCAGGTCGTGGACCAGGCCGCGGGGGTGTTGATCCCCGGAATGCCCTCCAGGTAGGTAGATACACAAATAACCCGTACCATTTACAAAGTCACAGTGTGACTTTGTAAATGGTCCAGGTAGGACCGAAACGTCGTCGTAAGCGCCTCTCTCCTATGTGTAGGTTGTTTGTATCTAGATTAGATAAATACATGAGTGAGAGGGGTTTGTTATTGCTGTTCTTACTGCTGAACAGCGGTTTAGTGCCGATGAAGGTAGCGTAGGTAGCAATGATACGGCCGTGGACTAGTTTGGCTTTAATTGGGTAGGAGTGAGTACACAACGGGCAGTGTGAGGGAGTGACCGCAAGCCAGTCCGTGGAGGGGGAGCACTTGTGTCTATCAAGTCGGTCGGCCTAGGAGTGAGGGCCGATGGGCTCAGCCTCCCACTGACGTGGGTGAGCCTACAGAGGGCAGCACCTAAAATGCCGCGAAATATGAACTAGTCAGAGCAGACGGCTAGGCTGTGTGTTCTGACAGTACAGGCTGTCTACAGGTTGGATTTGAGAAGGACCTGCCCAGTATGGGCCAGTAGGCCTGTCGCAATGTTGACTTCCTTTATCATGTCCTTATGTTCCTAAAGAGCGAAACGTTGGTACAGTAGAGGGTTGTCCTGTAACGTGGCCTCATTTCTTTACTGTGGTTTCTTGTTTGTGTTACTCCACCCATGGTTTCCTGTATGCGAGTATTTATGCGTGTGCACGTTTGTGTTCGTGCTGGTGTGTGGTGTTGCTTCATGCGAGTTGTGGTGTTGTGTGTTGTCTTGTGATGGTGTATGGTGTTGCTGGGTTGTGTATTGTCTTGTGGTAGTGTTTGGTGTTCCAGAGTTGAGTTGCTGGGATGTATGGTGATCCAGGATTGTGTTGCTGGGCTGTGTATTGCCTACTACGGGTTCGAACCACATACCTGTATTCTGATTTCTTTGTAAGCGTGTTACCATTTAGTGAGTGACAGTGCATAACGTCACATACCTGTACTCACCAAGTTGTACTCCCCAGGTCGTACTCACCTAGCTGTATTCTCCAGGTCGTACTCACCTAGCTGTACTCCCCAGGTCGTACTCACCTAGCTGTACTCCCCAGGTCGTACTCACCTAGCTGCACTCCCCAGGTCGTGCTCACCTAGTTGTACTCTCCAGGTCGTACTCACCTAGTACTCCCCAGGTCGTACTCACTTAGCTGTGTTTGCAGGAGTCGATTCGCAGCTGTTGGCTCCTCCTTTCAGCTTTTACTGATAGTTTTCACCGTTTTCTGGTCCGATCGTGCGCACTCTTGAAACTATGTATAGTGTTTGACTCTCTCGTCACCTCGTATAGAGGTCGCCAACTAGCACTGAAAGAGAGAGAGAGAGAGAGAGAGAGAGAGAGAGAGAGAGAGAGAGAGAAAATAAGCGTAAATTTACTAAATCTGCGCCGGATAGGGTTACAGCGGGTAGGTTTACGAGGAGGGAATTTACATAGGTAATGCCAAACACGTATAGTGTTTCCTCTAAGAATTCCTAATGCTGCCACCTGATGCACTTACGCCAAACGATTACTGCCTGAGATTTTACCTTCGCCTCTTTCTTTAGTTACCCCTTGTCTGCCTCAGTCTGCCTGGTCTCAGACCAAGCCGTGGGGGCGTTGACCCCTGAAATCCTTTCCAGGTATAGGGAATACTAATGTAATTTACAAGTGCTTCTTAGGATTACGAATTGAAACATATTTGTTAGGTTAAACTCATTGATCAGCCGGGTTGTGGTGCATATGGTGGACTGCTAGAGGAGGGCACTAACAGTTTGAAAGATCAGGCCATCAGCCAGGAAGCTTGGTCTGGGACCGGGTCGCGGGGGCGGTGACCTTCAGAATCGACTCAAGGTAAACTACAGGAATGTCTAAGCACCAGAATTTTGTAGAAAAATACAAATATACACTAATAGGCCTATTGGTCGTAGGAGGCTGGTAGACAACAACTATCCAGGGAAGTACTATCATCCTGTCTTTAAGGTAGTAAGTAGACTGGTTTACATAACCGACAGGTTGATAAATGAGACTGTGGTTGTGATGAATGGTTTGAAAAACCGACAAGTTGAAGATCGAGACACTTATGCAGCACATGGGAATCTTTATTCAGGAAACGTTTCGCCACACAGTGGCGACTGATGGACTGATGAAGCCACTGTGTGGCGAAACGTTTCCTGAATAAAGATTCCCATGTGCTGCATAAGTGTCTCGATCTTCATAAATGAGACTGTTGTGCACTTGACAAGACTGATGGACTGAGGACATCGACTCCAGGCTGAGGGACTGATTACCTCAAACTCCTCCTCATCTTCCACCTTTCTCTGCATTGGACTGAAGAAGCCACTGGCTGGCGAAACGTTTCCAGAATAAAGATACCCAAATGTTGCACAAGTTTCTCATTTATCAGTAGGATGATATACAAGAACGATCCTGGGACGTACTCTCACAAGAGTGAGAAACACAAGCTATTTCGATGCCTTTAAAAGGTGTTTAACCTTGCTTCCGTGGCTCCAGAGCATTGCCCATGTTAGGCAGGTCCAACGCACACCCACTCACGCACCTGTTCAACCTATTTTTAAAGCTAACCAAACCTCTGGTTTCTCACATAAGACCCTGTTTCAGTGTGTAGGTTTGGGACCAGATCTTTCAGTACCTTCCTTGATGAGTACCATCACCACCATGGTATCTGTTCCTTTTGAAGGTTATGTACCCTTTGATACACCTTCGATGAGTTTCGAGAGTGTCACTACTCCTGGAGCCCGGCCATAGGCCAGGCTTGTATCAGTTTCTTGGTATACAGTCTGTCGTATTTTCCTCCTCTACCTCTTATTCACAGCCTGCATCCTAACTCATCCTTCTCCCTCCGCCTTCCTTTCTAGTTTATTGACATCTGTGAGTTGGAATTAAAGTCAGACATTGTAATTGTAACTTCTACAAAGATTGCGCAGTTCCGTGAAGCTTTGATATGCTTTTATTTCCTTGTTCCTACATGAATGGTATACAGTACCGACAAGATGAATAATTAGACACATATGCAGCATCTGGGTATCTTTATTTGTAGACTGGATGGCGAATCGTATGCAAATAAAGATACCAGATGTTGCATATGTGTCTAATTCTACTTCCTTATTCGTTTGCGTTCCCACACTCCTCTCGTCCTCTACTTGTTCCCTCCTTCTCTTATCTCACCCCTTCCCCCCACCACATGCCCCTCACCGTGTTGCCCATCACGTTTCACCCACCCAGGCTGGCTCGGTTGTTTACCTTCCCACCTTGGTTTCCTGTATGTGTTTACCTGTGTTGTTTGTACACCACAGTAGGTAGTGTTCATGGCTACCACCACCATTATCACCACCACCACCACCATCACCACCACCACCACCATCACCACCACCACCACCACCACCACCACCACCACCACCACCACCACCACCACCATCACCACCATCACCACCACCACCACCACCACCACCACCACCACCACCACCACCACCACCACCACCACCACCACCACCACCACCACCACCACCATTATCACCACCACCACCACCATCACCACCACCATCACCACCACCACCACCACCACCACCACCACCACCACCATCACCACCAC
>NC_091336.1:17884002-17911502 GCF_038502225.1 Cherax quadricarinatus
ATCACCATCACCACCACCATCACCACCACCATCACCATCACCACCACCATCACCACCACCACCATCACCACCACCATCACCACCACCATCACCATCACCACCACCATCACCATCACCATCACCATCACCACCACCATCACCACCACCATCACCATCACCATCACCACCATCACCACCATCATCACCACCACCATCACCACCACCAACACCACCATCACCACCACCATCACCATCACCACCACCATCACCACCATCATCACCACCACCATCACCACCACCATCACCACCACCATCACCATCACCATCACCATCACCACCCCTGCCTCACCTTAACCCTCTTCATTATATTCCTTCATCATTATCAGATTCAGGAGGGATATAGGAAAGTACTGGTTTGGTAATAGAGTTGTGGATGAGTGGAACAAACTCCCAAGTACCGTTATAGAGGCCAGAACGTTGTGTAGCTTTAAAAATAGGTTGGATAAATACATGAGTAGATGTGGGTGGGTGTGAGTTAGACCTGATAGCTTGTGCTAACAGGTCGGTTGCCGTGTTCCTCCCTTAAGTCAATGTGACCTGACCTGACTAGGTTGGGTGCATTGGCTTAGGCCGGTAGGGACTTGGACCTGCCTCGCATGGGCCAGTAGGCCTTCTGCAGTGTTCCTTCGTTCTTATGTTCTTATGTTCTTATCTTAGGATAGTGAGTACATCGAGAACTGAGGACACCAGTGAGTGGTGCTCACCACCAGCCTCGCCGAGTCGCTGTTAGATGACGGAGGATCAAGCCTCCAACACTCCTTGATCTAACCCCACACGGGTTTACCTCGTCATGAAATACAATACAACCTACTTTTGTAATCTTTCGGTTATTATATTTATTGTGAGTGGATAAGCATTAACTAGTTTAATGATTACGTGGGACTAGTGGAACGCTAACAGCAACAGCCTGGTTGATCACGTAAAAAAAGGAAGGGAGCCTCGGAAGCCTTCCATATTGTGGTAAACAATACAAAATCTACGGTCTTGGCCCCTATACTTTCTCTCGACAGCAGCAACAGCCTGGTTGACCGGGCAAGCACCAGAAAAGCCTGGCCCAAGGCCGGGCTCCGGGAGTAGAAAATCTCGAAACTCATCAAAGGTATATCCAAGGTATCCTCACAGCAGACAGATAAATCACACGTCCCACCTTGGTATCATCACACGTCCCACCTTGGTATCATCACACGTCTCAGCATGGTATCATCACACGTCCCAGCATGGTATCATCACACGTCCCACCTTGGTATCATCACACGTCCCAGCATGGTATCATCACACGTCCCACCTTGGTATCATCACACGTCTCAGCATGGTATCATCACACGTCCCAGCATGGTATCATCACACGTCCCACCTTGGTATCATCACACGTCCCACCTTGGTATCATCACAAGTCCCAGCATGGTATCATCACACGTCCCAGCATGGTATCATCACACGTCCCAGCATGGTATCATCACACGTCCCAGCATGGTATCATCACACGTCCCAGCATGGTATCATCACACGTCCCAGCTTGGTATCATCATTTGTAGACGATGCCAACACAAGCATGAGAGTCACCTCGGTCTACCTACCAGGGGTCTATCTGGAGGGTGTTCCGGGGGTCAGCGCCCCCCGGTCTCGTTCATGACCAGGCCTCCCAAACTGTGTGATAGAAAAGTAGAAGAAACGAGGGACATGGAAACAGTAGAGAGTTATATAGTTTACAGGTGACCAGTTCCAACTGCTCAGAAGTGGGAAGAATTAAACAGCCATCAGAAGCACAGACTACGTAACTCACCACCCACCGTCTCATAGAATGTGAAGAATGTACAACTGTATACAAATAACCCGCACATAAAAGAGAGAAGCTTACGACGACGTTTCGCTCCGACTTGGACCATTGACAAAGTCACTTTGTCAATGGTCCGAGTCGGACCGAAACGTCGTCGTAAGCTTCTCTCTTTTATGTGCGGGTTATTTGTGTATCGTTCCAGTCACGGTATTGTGCCTTTTTGTTATTTATTAATGTACAACTGTATACAAAATATAAGGTAATGTGTCCCTCAGTCTTGGAGTTGGTGAAGAGCACCGTAGTTGTGAAGACTCTTCGAGACTACCTACCTGGAGTCTACCTGGAGTCTACCTGGAGGGCATTTCGGGAATCAACGCCCCCGCAGCCCGGTCCACGACCAGGCCTCCTAGTGGATCAGGGCCTGATCAACAAGGCTGCTACTGCTGGCCGCATGTAGTCCAACGTATAAACCACAGCCCGGCTGATTCGGCACTGACTTCAGGTATCTGTCCAGCTCCCTCTTGAAGACAACCAGGGGTCTGTTGTTAATTACCCTTATGGCTGGTGGGAGGCTGTTGAACAGTCTTGGGCCCCGGACACTTAGTGTTTTCTCTTAGTGTACCAGTGGCGTCCCTAAGGTGCTCTTCACGAGCTCCAAGGCTGAGGGACTGATTACCTCATTCTCCTCCATATCTTTTACCGTTCCTCTCTGTATTGCACTAAAGAAGAGATACCTGACCCACGAAATCGTAATAACACGAGTACAAACCACGGATACCTGATAATATATGTGCATGGACAATACCTGAGAGTCTGGTCCCAAATCTATACACTGCCATAACAACTTACTGGAGTTAGATATACTTTTTACCTTTGATATACCTTTGATGAGTTCCGAGAATTTTTCTACTCCCAGAGCCCGGCTTTGGGCCAGGTTCGTCTGTTGCTTGCCTAGTCAATCAGGCTGTTGCTGGCCCGCTGCCCCACATATCCATCACAGCCTGGTTGATCTGGCACCTGGTGATGGCCCTTCTCCAGTTTCCTCTTGAAGACATATGGAAAGACGTATAAAACAAACCCAATGAAAAGTAAGGACGTCATGGGCATAAGAGAACACTGTATCAACATCCGTGGTCCTCGACCATTCAGCATTCTATGAGAATATTACAACTCAGATTCTGTGTACGAATGGTATACAATACCGACAAAATGAGATTAAGACACATGTGCAACATCTGGGTATCTTTATTGTAGACGTTTCGCCATCCAGTGGCTTTATCAATACAAATTCTAGGACATAACTTGAAGACAGTAGAACTATGTACAGAAGATGAGGTAATCAGTCCCTCAACCTAGGAGTAGGTGCGAAGAGCACCATAGTCGTGGAGATTCTCAACTCAGATTCTCAAAGGCCTGTTATCCTGGGTGTAAAATGAACAAAAACACAACAGAAAAACTTTGACTTGTATTATCCTTCACCAAGTATAAACAGCAATATGTGCACTATATACACTATATTACTAGACTGGAGAATACACTGGACCTGATCTTCACTAACAGTGATGATCTGATACGAAATGTCACCATATCAAAAACAATATACTCAGATCACAACATAATTGAGGTTCAGACATGTATGTGTGGAGCCCCAGACCGACATAATGAGACTAGTCACGAGGGAGCATTCACCAAATTCAACTTTAATAACAAAAACATAAAGTGGGACCAAGTAAACCAAGTCCTAACCGATATAAGCTGGGAAGATATACTAAGCAACACAGACCCAAACTTATGCCTAGAACAGATTAACTTGGTGGCACTCGATGTATGCACAAGGCTTATTCCTTTAAGAAAAAGGAGGAGTAGATGTAAAATAGAAAGAGACAGGCGCTCCCTTTACAGGCGACGGAAAAGAATAACAGAGCGGCTAAAAGAGGCCAATATATCTAAAATGCGTAGGGAGACACTGGCCAGAGAAATAGCAAACATCGAACTAAAGCTAAAGGAATCTTACAGGAGTCAGGAATCGCGGGAAGAACTAAAAGCCATAAATGAAATCGAAAGAAACCCAAAGTATTTCTTTTCTTATGCCAAATCAAAATCGAGAACGACATCCAGTATTGGGCCCCTAATTAAATAAGACGGGTCCTACACAAATGACAGCAAGGAAATGGGTGAGCTACTCAAGTCCCAGTATGACTCAGTTTTTATCAAGCCGCTAACCAGACTGAGAGTCGAAGATCTAAATGAATTTTTTATGAGAGAGCCACAGAATTTGGTAAACCACAAGCCTATCTGATGTTATCCTGACGCCAAATGACTTCGAACAGGCGATAAATGACATGCCCATGCACTCTGCCCCAGGGCCAGACTCATGGAATTCCGTGTTCATCAAGAACTGCAAGAAGCCCCTATCACGAGCTTTTACCATCCTATGGAGAGGGAGTATGGACACTGGCGTCGTCCCACAGTTACTAAAAACAACAGACATAGCCCCAGTCCACAAAGGGCGCAGTAAAGCAATAGCAAAGAACTACACTCCGATAGCACTAACATCCCACAACCTAAAAATCTTTGAAAGGGTCCTAAGAAGCAAGATACCTAGATACCCATCAATTACACAACCCAGGGCAACATGGGTTTAGAGCAGGTCGCTCCTGTCTGTCCCAACTACTGGATCACTACGACAAGGTCCTAGATGCACTAGAAGACAAAAAGAATGCAGATGTAATATATACAGACTTTGCAAAAGCCTTCGACAAGTGTGACCATGGCATAATAGCGCACAAAATGCGTGCTGAAGGAATAACAGGAAAAGTTGGTAGATCTATAATTTCCTCACAAACAGAACACAAAGAGTAGTAGTCAACAGTACGTAGTCTGAGGCGGCCACGGTGAAAAGCTCTGTTTCACAAGGCACAATACTCGCTCCCATCTTGTTTCTCATCCTCATATCTGACATAGACAAGGATGTCAGCCACAGCACCGTGTCTTCCTTTGCAGATGACACCCGAATCTGCATGACAGTGTCTTCCATTGCAGACACTGCAAGGCTCCAGGCGGACATCAACCAAAACAATATGAAGTTCAACGATGAGAAATTTCAATTACTCCGATATGGTAAATGTAAGGAAATTAAAACTTCATCAGAGTACAAAACAAATTCCAACCACAAAATAGAGCGAAAAACCAACGTCAAAGACCTGAGGGTGATCATGTCAGAGGATCTCACCTTCAAGGACCATAACATTGTATCAATCGCATCTGCTAGAAAAATGACAGGATGGATAATGAGAACCTTCAAAACTAGAGATGCCAAGCCCATGATGACAGTCTTCAGGTCGCTTGTTCTATCTAGGCTGGAATATTGCTGCACACTAACAGCACCTTTCAAGGCAGGTGAAATTGCTGACCTAGAAAATGTACAGAGAACCTTCACGGGGCGCATAACGGAGATAAAACACCTCAGTTACTGGGAGCGCTTGAACTTCCTGAACCTGTACTCCCCAGAACACAGGTGGGAGAGATACATGATTATATACACCTGGAAAATCCTAGAGGGACTAGTACTGAACTTGCACACGAAAATCACTCATTATGAAAGGAAAAGACTCGGCAGACGATGCAACATCCCCCCAATGAAAAGCAGGGGTGTCACTAGCACGTTAAGAGACAACACAATAAGTGTCAGTGGCCCAAGACTGTTCAACTGCCTCCCAGCATATATAAGGGGGATTACCAATAGACCCCTGGCTGTCTTCAAGGAGGCACTGTACAAGCACCTAAAGTCGGTACCTGACCAGCCAGGCTGTGGCTCGTACGTTGGATTGCGTGCAGCCAGCAGTAACAGCCTAGTTGATCAGGCTCTGATCCACCATGAGGCCTGGTCACAGACCGGGCTGCGGGGGTGTTGACCCCTGGAACTCTCTCCAGGTAAACTCCAGGTATACAGCAATAGGTATTAGTGCACGCCACGGTAATCACATGTAGCATCTTGCCTAGAAAGGGAGTGGGCATTGAATGGATGTCTAGGGCAATTGGTATAAATCGCTGGCTAGACAGGTACTGTAAGGAACTTGCAATCCCATTCATTGATAACTGGGACCTCTTCTTTGGCAAACGTGATATGTATGCAAGGGATGGGGTTCATCTCTCTGGGGATGGAGTGGTTGCATTAGCCAATTCAATTGAGAGGGTAACTGATGACTTGTCTAGGAATTTAAACTGATAGATTATAGAGGTATGGGTGTTTGTGGGAAACAATCAGGCTGCAGCATTAGGGTTAAAAACAGCAGTTATTACCGGGATACCTCAGGGATATGTTTAAAAGATAATATTCAAAATAAAGTTGCTATTAATGGCAAATCAATTGATCAACAAACAAAGAGAGATAGTAGAGGGCAACGAGTGACTAGCTCCCTAAAGGTTTACTATGCAAATAATACGAGTCTAAGAAATAAGATAGATGAGCTAAAATTACTTGCAAATGTAGGTAATATAGATATTATTGGTATAACAGAGACCTGGTTCAACCTGAAAGATAGAGAAATGCCTTCTGAATGCAACATACAGGGTTATAAACTATTCCACACTGACAGGGTCAGCAGGAAGAGTGGTGGTGTGGCGATGTACGTCAGAGAAAATTTAAATTGTTGTCTTAGACATGATATAAGATTAGAAACATCGAACACAGAATCTGTTTGGCTACAGTTTCTCGAGGGACATGACAAATTAATTTTGGGTGTTATTTATAGGCCCCCAAACTTTGATAGGGAGTGCAGTAAGCTGTTATGGGACGAAATTCATAAGGCATCTAGATATGAAAATGTTGTGATAATGGGAGAGCTTAATTAACTTTAGACAAATTGATTGGAACAATGTGACAGGAAATCTTGAGTCTAGTGACTTTCTTGATACGGTTCAGGATTGCTTTTTAAAACAGTTTGTGACAGAACCAACTAGAGGAAACAATCTGCTTGACTTGGTTCTTGCCAACAAAGATTCACTAATTAATAATCTTGAAGTTAATGATAAGCTTGGGGAAAGTGATCACAAATCACTTAGTTTCAATATATCGTGGAATTACCCAGATAACTGCAATCAAATCTCTGTCCCAGATTTTCGCTTGGCCGACTTCATGGGACTGAAAAATTACTTGGGTGGGCTAAATTGGGATGTCCTAACTATGGGTCAGGTAGGTGATCTTGGTTGCCAATATGACGTTTTTCAGAGCATAGTTCTAGCTGCCCAGACAACTTTTGTTCCGAGTAGGGAAATT
The DNA here is from genome assembly GCF_038502225.1 of Cherax quadricarinatus. Taxonomy (NCBI): domain Eukaryota; kingdom Metazoa; phylum Arthropoda; class Malacostraca; order Decapoda; family Parastacidae; genus Cherax; species Cherax quadricarinatus. Next base: position 17,891,097 of record NC_091336.1, read on the forward strand.
AGATCTAACAAAAATTATCCCAAATGGATGAACAATAGATTAAAACATCTCATTGGTCAAAAGAGAGGCATATATAGGCGTATCAAAAGAGGGGATGGACAGTTAAGAAATCAATATATTCAATTAAAGAGAGAAATAAAAAAAAGGAATAAGAAAAGCAATAAGGGATTATGAGGCTAAGGTCGCAAGGGATTCAAAGACTAACCCAAAAGGGTTCTTTCAGGTATACAGAAGTAAGATTAGGGATAAGATTGGCCCACTTAAGAGTAACTCTGGTCAGATCACTGACAGTGATAAGGATATGTGTGAAATTCTAAATACCTACTTCCTCTCAGTTTTCACCCAGGAAAATACTAGTGATATTCCTGAAATAATAGATTACATAGAACAGGATGATAATAAACTATGTACGATTGCAGTAACTAGTGACATGGTCCTCAGACAAATAGAGAAACTAAAACCTAACAATTCCCCAGGTCCTGATGAAATGTTTGCAAGGGTGTTAAAGGAATGTAAAGAGGAACTTAGCATACCTTCGGCTAATCTTTTTAACATATCACTACAAACTGGCATAGTGCCTGATAAGTGGAAAATGACAAATGTAATACCTATTTACAAGGCAGGCGACAGGTCCTTGGCTTCGAACTATAGACCAATAAGCCTTACCTCCATAGTGGGAAAATTTATGGAATCAATAATTGCCGAAGCAATTCGTAGCCATCTTGACGGACACAGATTGATTAATGATTCTCAACACGGTTTTACAAAGGGGCATTCCTGTCTTAAGAATTTACTAACTTTTTTCACTAAGGTGTTTGAGGAGGTAGATCATGGTAATGAATATGATATTGTGTATATGGACTTCAGTAAGGCTTTTGATATAGTTCCACACCAGAGGCTATTGAGGAAACTTAGGGCACACGGAACAGGAGGAGAAATTTTTTCCTGGGTAGAGGTATGGCTGACAAATTGACAGCAGAGAGTTTGCATAAATGGGGAGAAGTCAGAATGGGGGCACGTCACAAGCGGTGTTCCTCAGGGGTCAGTGTTGGGCCCGTTGTTCACAATTTACATAAACGACATAGATGAGGGACTAAATAGCGACATAAGCAAATTTGCTGATGACACCAAAATAGGCCGTCCAATTTATTCTAATGAGGACATTAGAGCACTCCAGGATGATTTGAATAGACTGACACAATGGTCGGAGAAGTGGCAGATGCAGTTTAATATAGACAAATGCAAAGTTCTAAATGTTGGACAGTTAAATAACCATGCTGCATATAAACTAAATAATGTAGATCTTAATACTACCTATTGCGAAAAGGATTTAGGAGTTCTGGTTAGCAGTAATCTAAAACCAAGACAACAGTGCATTAGTGTTCGCAATAAAGCTAACAGAATTCTTGGCTTCATATCTAGAAGTATAAATAATAGAAGCCCTCAGGTTGTTCTTCAGCTCTATATATCCTTGGTTAGGCCTCATTTAGACTATGCTGCTCAGTTCTGGTCACCGTATTACAGAATGGATATAAATGCTCTGGAAAACGTACAAAGGAGGATGACAAAGATGATCCCATGTATCAGAAATCTTCCCTATGAGGATAGACTGAGGGTCCCGAATCTGCACTCTCTCGAAAGGCGTAGAATTAGGGGGGATATGATCGAGGTGTATAAATAGAAATCAAGAATAAATAAAGGGGATGTAAGTAGTTTGCTGAAAATTTCCAGCCAAGACAGGACTCGCAGCAATGGTTTCAAGTTGGAAAAATTCAGATTCAGGAAGGATATAGGAAAGCACTGGTTTGGTAATAGAGTTGTGGATGAGTGGAACAAGCTCCTCAGTACAGTTATTGAGGCTAAAACGTTGTGTTGTTTTAAAAATAGGTTAGATAAATACATGAGTGGGTGTGGGTGGGTGTGAGTTGGACCTGACTAGCTTGTGCTGCTGAGTCTGGTACAGTGCTCCATCCTTGAGTGGGGATGACCAGACTGGGTGGGTCATTGGGATAATCCGGGGGGTTGGTCATTGGTCTAACCCGGGGGTGACATGGACCTGCTCTGCATGGGTCAGTAGGCCTGTTGCAGTGTTCCTTCTTTATGTTCTTATGTTCTATGTTCTTATTGAAGCCAGTAGAATGCAGACCACCGTGCTTCAACCAGCTCTCGTATGGAAATGACAAGGGTAAAAACGTGCATGGTAACCACATCACCTTTACAATTGCCAGATCCACATTATGATTTGTTGAACCTAGACATTGATCTGACGATGGGGCCCCGATCGTCCGACCCTTAGTATCTGGTTCGCTGGTTGGGGAGGTAGCCTCTTAATGAGGGTGTGTATATGCGCCGAATAAAGGTTACGTACTCTTTGCATACCACAGAGGAGATACCAGAAGCACTGCCGGAGCAAGTGTAAAAGTCTTCAAGAGAAAACTGGACCAGCATCTCCTCCAAGTGGAAATTCAACCAGGCTGTGACGGATATCTGGGCCAGCGAGGCCACCAGCAGCAACAGCCTGGTTGAACAGGCACTCATAAGTAAAACCAAGCACTGAGGGCAGGGGAAATACTCTCGAAACCGCTCACAGGTATATGTTAGAGGTATAACACAACCCAACCCTAAAAAAAAGAGCATAAGACACTAAACCTTCTGACAAAGCGATCTTGATGGGAATCTGTCTTTGTTGTGGCTGGTAATGCTATTGTGTCTCGGATTTAACGATGTAAATTCATGAAGAACGTGAGTGGATGAGTGCCATGGTATATAATATATGAACGTTCCTGGTGAGACATGAAGAACGTGAGTGGATGAGTGCCATGGTATATAATATATGAACGTTCCTGGTGAGACATGAAGAACGTGAGTGGATGAGTGCCATGGTATATAATATATGAACGTTCCTGGTGAGACATGAAGAACGTGAGTGGATGAGTGCCATGGTATATAATATATGAACGTTCCTGGTGAGACATGAAGAACGTGAGTGGATGAGTGCCATGGTATATAATATATGAACGTTCCTGGTGAGACATGAAGAACGTGAGTGGATGAGTGCCATGGTATATAATATATGAACGTTCCTGGTGAGACATGAAGAACGTGAGTGGATGAGTGCCATGGTATATAATATATGAACGTTCCTGGTGAGACATGAAGAACGTGAGTGGATGAGTGCCATGGTATATAATATATGAACGTTCCTGGTGAGACATGAAGAACGTGAGTGGATGAGTGCCATGGTATATAATATATGAACGTTCCTGGTGAGACATGAAGAACGTGAGTGGATGAGTGCCATGGTATATAATATATGAACGTTCCTGGTGAGACATGAAGAACGTGAGTGGATGAGTGCCATGGTATATAATATATGAACGTTCCTGGTGAGACATGAAGAACGTGAGTGGATGAGTGCCATGGTATATAATATATGAACGTTCCTGGTGAGACATGAAGAACGTGAGTGGATGAGTGCCATGGTATATAATATATGAACGTTCCTGGTGAGACATGAAGAACGTGAGTGGATGAGTGCCATGGTATATAATATATGAACGTTCCTGGTGAGACATGAAGAACGTGAGTGGATGAGTGCCATGGTATATAATATATGAACGTTCCTGGTGAGACATGAAGAACGTGAGTAAATGAAGGAAGGATACTTGAAAAGATCACAAGGCGGTGTGGCCCAGGACGGTACACTATGGCCAAGAACGGTGTACTATGGACCAGGACGGTACACTATGGCCCAGGACGGTACACTATGGCCAAGAACGGTGTACTATGGACCAGGACGGTACACTATGGCCCAGGACGGTACACTATGGCCAAGAACGGTGCACTATGGACCAGGACGGTACACTATGGCCCAAAACGGTGTACTGTGGACCAGGACGGTACACTATGGCCCAGGACGGTACACTATGGCCCAGGACGGTACACTATGGCCCAGGACGGTACACTATGGCCCAGGACGGTACACTATGGACCAGGACGGTACACTATGGACCAGGACGGTACACTATGGCCCAGGACGGTACACTATGGCCCAGGACGGTACACTATGGCCCAGGACGGTACACTATGGCCCAGGACGGTACACTATGGCCCAGGACGGTACACTATGGCCCAGGACGGTACACTATGGCCCAAAACGGTGTACTGTGGACCAGGACGGTACACTATGGCCCAGGACGGTACACTATGGCCCAGGACGGTACACTATGGCCCAAAACGGTGTCATGTGGACCAGGACGGTACACTATGGCCAAGAACGGTGTACTATGGACCAGGACGGTACACTATGGCCAAGAACGGTGTACTATGGATCAGGACGGTACACTATGGCCAAGAACGGTGTACTATGGACCAGGACGGTACACTATGGCCAAGAACGGTGTACTATGGACCAGGACGGTACACTATGGCCCAAAACGGTGTACTGTGGACCAGGACGGTACACTATGGCCCAGAACGGTGTACTATGGACCAGGTCGGTACACTATGGCCCAGAACGGTGTACTATGGACCAGGACGGTACACTATGGCCCAGGACGGTACACTATGGCCCAGAATGGTGCACTATGGACCAGGACGGTACACTATGGCCCAGAACGGTGTACTATGGACCAGGACGGTACACTGTGGCCCAGGACGGTACACTATGGACCAGGACGGTACACTATGGCCAAGAATGGTGCACTATGGACCAGGACGGTACACTATGAGCCAGGACGGTACACTATGAGCCAGGACGGTACACTATGGTCCAGGACGGTACACTATGTCCCAGAGCGGTACACTATGGACCAGGACGGTACACTATGACCCAGGACGATACACTATGAACCATGACGGTACACTGTGGACCAGGACGGTACACTATGGACAAGGACGGTACACTATGAATCAGGACGGTACACTATGGACCAGGAAGGTACACTATGGACCAGGACGGCACACTATGGCCCAGGACAGTACACTATGGACCAGGACGATACATTGTGTGGTACAGTGAGGTACATCCCTCCATACACTGCGGGCCAGGACAGCACATTGTGGGCTAGGACGGTACACAGCGGCCAGGATGGTACATTGTGGGTCTGGACGGAGCATTGTGGCTCCGAGCCGTACATTGTGGGCCAGAACGGTACACTATGGACCAGGACGGCACACTATGGACCAGGACGGTACACTATGGGCCAGAACGGTACACTATGGGCCAGGACTGTACACTGTAATATAGTTAGGTACATTGCGACACCGTGCGGTGCACCAGGATGTACAGTGAAGTACGGTATCGTGACATACAAGTAGCAGGTGAGTAACGAGATGTGCTTCGTAGTGCTAGTTACTACTTTCTCTCTCTCTCTCTCTCTCTCTCTCTCTCTCTCTCTCTCTCTCTCTCTCTCTCTCTCTCTCTCTCTCTCTCTCTCTCTCTCTCTCTCTCTCTCTTTCTCTCTCTCTCTCCCTCTCACCACTTCCACTGATTCCATCTATTCAGGTAATAGGGAACGTCTAGAATCCCTTTAAAAATAAAAACCAGACGAGCCTGGCCCAGGGCCGGGCTGCGGTAGTAGGCAAACTCTCGAAACTCGTCAGAGGAACTTCCAAAACCCTCAGTGACGTAATATCAGTCATTCAAGACCAGACGAAGAGTGAAATACAAGAACGTAGGTGCTGATCTGAGCCATTTCTGGCACGCCGGGTCAGTATAACCGTTGTAAATTAGACATATGCAACACTTGGGTACCTTTATTGAGGAAACGTTTCGCCACACAGTGGCTTCATCAGTCCTATACAAAGAAGAATGGTGAAGATTAGAAGGAGTTTGGGGTAATCAGTTCCTCAGCCTAGAGTCGATTACACTGACTCCAGGCTGAGGGACTGATGAAGCTACTGTGTGGCGAAACGTTTTCTCAATAAAGATACCCAAGTGTTGCACATGTGTCTAACTTATCAAGTTGTGGGTTGTCTGAACCATTTATCTGCATAACCATTATTATTTACATCTGGAAAAAACATTTTAGGGAATTAGAAAATGTCATTGTTGGGACCCTTTAAGGGAGGTAAATGGCCTCCCATTACTCTAACCCTTTATGGGAGGTAAATGGCCTCCCACTACTGTAACCCTTTATGGGAGGTAAATGGCCTCCCATTACTGTAACCCTTTATGGGAGGTAAATGGCCTCCCATTACTGTAACCCTTTATGGGAGGTAAATGGCCTCCCACTACTGTAACCCTTTATGGGAGGTAAATGGCCTCCCATTACTGTAACCCTTTATGGGAGGTAAATAGCCTCCCACTACTGTAACCCTTTATGGGAGGTAAATGGCCTCCCACTACTGTAACCCTTTATGGGAGGTAAATATCCTCCCACTGCTGTAACCCTTTATGGGAGGTAAATGGCCTCCCACTACTGTAAACCTTTTATGGGGAAATAGACTGATTGATATGTATACAGTCAAAAAGAGAGGTGTACTCTAGCTGAGTTCAGGAGTCACTGTCTCCGCGGCCCGGTCCCTGGACCAGTTCAAGGGGTCACCGTCTCCGCGGCCCGGTCCCTGGACCAGACCTCCCTCAAAACAGGTTTATGTACTGGAGTGTGTGTAAAACTCGTGTCCGGGGTAAAGCGAGAATTATAATCAAGGGGCTGACAACGGCTCCCGTGTTGCTGGTGTTCGGCACCTCTTGACGCTTCTGTTGCTGCCTGTGTGTTCACCTTACCTTAGTCGCACTCACCTGTTTGTTGTTGCAGGGGGTCGATTCACAGCTCTTGGCCCCCGGCTGGCCCGGGATTGCCCCACGTTAATTAACGTCTCAACAGCGTCGCCACACACACACACACACACACACACACACACACACACACACATATATGAAACAGGCCAAGTGTCTATCGACAAGTGTCTTTGACACCTAGGTCGAGTACAAACTCACCTAGGTGTTGATAAGGGCACCTGTGTGTGGTTCAGGACATTTATTTAAGGGGGAAGTTTCGCCCTTCCCCGAGTGGCTTTATCTGTTGCAACTGCTCGTGGAGAAACTCTCCCATTAATGAAGAATTAGATACCCGTGCAAGATGTGTCCTTTTCCATAGCTCGTCGGTACCATATCTAGCTCCTGGCCCCGCTTCTTAACTACTGAAGCTGCGTTTCTCTCCACCACCACTTCATCCAGACTCAGACTCACTTAACATTCACAGACTGAAAAAAATACTTAGAAACGTAACTGTTCTCCAGAAATCTTACAAGAGGAAATTTATGACGACGTTTCTGCCCTCTTGTGTTGATATACCTTTGATATACCTCTAATGAGTTCCGAGAGTTTTTCTACTCCCAAAGCCCGGCCTTGGGCCAGGCTCTCCTGGTTATGTAAGTAAGAATGCAGGGTGCTTGCAGCGACAGCCTATTCGACCAGACACAAGTACTTTCTCATCCAGGTTATACCACTTCCTAATTACACCGAAGCGAAGGGAGAATTTCCCGACGTCTCAACAACACATTCTCTCGTTGTCACCAGACAGGAACTCAGAGGAAATTTCAGAATGTATTTAGATTTTTTCTTAAAATAAGTGTGACTTGTGCTTACGGCAGATTTATGCAACTTGCAGGTGTGGAAGGAAATAAAGAGAGGGTGTTGCGAGGCAGCAGCAGGTTAAAACACTGTGTTGCGGTGGTCTTGCAACACTCTCCAGCTCACCAGTCGTAAAGAATAAGACTCACGCTATTGAACGAGCTTTTGCACAGCTTTATCGAAGCTGTACACAAAGCGTCGATAAAACTGTAAACAGAGCGAAACGTTGTCTCAATAACTGCTTGTTCTTCAGCATGTGTTTTTCCTTCACTATTGTCTGCTAGTAAGACATTCAGATCTACTGTGGCGAGATTGGTCTCTTCTCTCCCTGCTCAACTCGGCTTTCCATTTGTAAGTTGAAAAATGCATCTGCCCAATTCTCCAGTTATTGTTTTTCCAGGCATAACGTCACTTGATCTTCACGGCTGGTGATGAATAAGACACTTGTTCAATATCTGGCTATGTTCAGTGTCGAAAGGTTTCGCTTGCGTAACAGGCGTCTTCGGTCGAATACAGGCAGATGGAACACAACTCCAGGGCTGAAGGACTGATTACCTCTTAAATTTGTATTGATTCGACTGAAGAAGTCTCCCGTGCAAGGCAGGACGTTAAGGCAATGAAGATTGTAGTTTACATGCAACAAAACTTTTTATGTGCAAGAGATAGCTACTAATATGTAATGGTTCTCCTGTATTATTATCATGGGGAAGCACTAAACCTGTAAGGATCATGCCTGGGAAGAGATACCCAAATGTTGCACATGTATCTTATTTATCAAGGTGTCCGTATTACACACCATCAGAATATGATAATTGATGGGGTCTTGATGGGTGGAGTTGAACAAGTATTTTATGATAATTGATGGGGTCTTGATGGGTGGAGTTGAACAAGTATTTTATGATAATTGATGGGGTCTTGATGGGTGGAGTTGAACAAGTATTTTGTTATGATAATTGATGGGGTCTTGATGGGTGGTGTTGAACAAGTATTTAGGTTCAGGAGTGAGGGTGAGCAAGGTGCTTGCTGCTTGAGGTAACACTGTTGACGTGCCTGAGTGCTTTCATCGACCCTTCAAGTGCGTCCGTAGCCTCACTGGTACCGTTGTGTACCAGTGAGTGTACGGACGTACTTGGTACTCGTTCTCTCCTTGACATTCTATCCCAACCTTCCCTCCCCTCGTCTCGTCTCCCCTCCTCTCCCTTCCCCTCCCCTCCCCTCCCGTATCGTTCATTGCTACTTCCTCCTTGATACCCCCTCCTTGACACTCCCACCTTGATATCCCCCTAATTGACACTCCCACCTTGATACCCCCTCCTTGACACTCCCACCTTGATACCCCCTCCTTGACACTCCCACCTTGATACCCCCTCCTTGACACTCCCACCTTGATACTCCCACCTTGATACCCCTTTCTTGACACTCCCACCTTGACACTCCCTCCGTGACACTCCCACCTTGATACCCCCTCCTTGGCACTCCCACCTTGATATCCCCTCCTTGACACTCCCACCTTGATACCCCCTCCTTGACACTCCCACCTTGATATCCCCGTAATTGACACTCCCACCTTGATATCCCCCTAATTGACACTCCCACCTTGATATCCCCGTAATTGACACTCCCACCTTGATACCCCCTCCTTGACACTCCCACCTTGATATCCCCCTAATTGACACTCCCACCTTGATACCCCCTCCTTGACACTCCCACCTTGATACTTCCTCCTTGACACTCCCACCTTGATACCCCTTTCTTGACACTCCCACCTTGACACTCCCTCCGTGACACTCCCACATTGACACTCCCTCCGTGACACTCCCTCCGTGACATATCCCCCGTGACACTCCCTCCGTGACACTCCCTCGGCGACACTCCCTCCGTGACACTCCCCCGTGACACTCCCTCCGTGACACTCCCTCCGCGACATTCCCTCCGTGTCACTCCCTCCGTGACACTTCCTCCGCGACACTCCCTCCGTGACACTTCGCCCGTGACACTCCCTCCGCGACACTCCCTCCGTGACACTTCGCCCGTGACACTCCCTCCGCGACACTCCCTGACACTTCGCCCGTGACACTCCCTCCGCGACACTCCCCCGTGACACTCCCTCCGTGACACTCCCTCCGTGACACTCCCTCCGCGACACTCCCTCCGTGATACTCCCCCGTGACACTCCATCCGTGACACTCCCTCCGTGACACTCCCTCCGTGACACTCCTTCCGTGACACTCCCTCCACGACACTCCCTCCGTGACACTCCCTCCGTGACACTCCCTCCGCGACACTCCCTCCGTGATACTCCCCCCGTGACATACCCTCCGTGACACTCACACATTGACACTCTCTCCGTGACACTCCCCCCGTGACACTCCCTCCGCGACACTCCCTCCGTGATACTCCCCCGTGACACTCCCTCCGTGACACTCCCTCCGTGACACTCCCCCCGTGACACTCCTTCCGTGACACTCCCTCCACGACACTCCCTCCGTGACACTCCCTCCGTGACACTCCCTCCGCGACACTCCCTCCGTGATACTCCCCCGTGACACACCCTCCGTGACACTCACACATTGACACTCTCTCCGTGACACTCCCCCCGTGACACTCCCTCCGTGACACTCCCTCCGCGACACTCCCCCCGTGACACTCCCTCCGTGACACTCCCCGTGACACTTCTTCCGTGACACTCCCTCCGCGACACTCCCTCCGTGACACTCCTTCCGTGACACTCCCTCCGCGACACTTCCTCCGCGACACTTCCTCCGCGACACTCCCTTCGTGACACTCCCTCCGTGACACTCCCTCCGTGATACTCCCCCCGTGACACTCCCTCCGTGACACTCCCTCCGTGACACTCCCCCCGTGACACTCCCTCCGTGACACTCCCACATTGACACTCTCTCCGTGACACTCCCCCCGTGACACTCCCTCCGTGACACTCCCTCCGTGACACTCCCTCCGTGATACTCCCCCCGTGACACTCCCTCCGTGACACTCCCTCCGTGACACTCCCCCCGTGACACTCCCTCCGTGACACTCCCACATTGACACTCTCTCCGTGACACTCCCCCCGTGACACTCCCTCCGTGACACTCCCTCCGTGACACTCCCTCCGTGACACTCCCTCCGTGACACTCCTTCCGTGACACTCCCTCCGCGACACTCCCTCCGTGACACTCCCACATTAACACTCCCTCCGTGACACTCCCTCCGTGACACTTCCCCCGTGGCACTCCCCCCGTGACACTCACCCCCCACACGCACATCAGTCGTCTCCCAACAAGGTAGAATGAACCAAAAAAAAATCATTGACCATCAGTCAGTAACTAGGTGAGTACAAGCAGGTGAGTTCAACAGCTTGAACACAGTAAGGTGGGGGGTGACTTCTGCCATGCGTCACCATCCTCCCTCACCACCGTCATGGTGGTAAGTAGGTCACCACTAGACGCAGAGGTCAGGGTCAGGAGGTCACCAGGTGCTCCTAAATATTCCTGGTGACTGCAACGTGTTGCAACCTGTCAAGACACTGTTTTTGTTAATAAGCCAGAGTTTTGATCTTAGCCAGAGATTATAAGCCAGTGTTAGTAGCCCATAGTAAGCCAGTGTTAGTAATCCATAGTAAGCCAGTGTTAGTAATCCATAGTAAGCCAGTGTTAGTAACCCATAGTAAGCCAGTGTTAGTAACCCAGAGTTAGTAAGTTTTAGTGAGCCAGTGTTAGTAAGCCAGTGTTATTAAACCAGGATTAGCAAACCAGGGTTAATAACCCAGTGTTAGCAAACCAGGGTTATTAAGCAAGAGTTAGTAACCCAGGGTTAGTAATCCAAGGTTAGCAAACCAGGGTTAGCAAGCCAGAGTAAGTGACCCAAGGTTAATAACTCAGGGTTAGTAACCCAAGAAAGCCACTCCATGTGGCTTATTTCCATTGGAATCATTTGATATTCCTCCCCAGGATGCCACCCACAACAGTCAACAAACACCCAGGTGACTCAGGCCAAAACTGGGTAATGAAACGTGCCCGACGTTTCTAACCTGGAGTCTACCTGGAGGGCATTCCGGGGTTCAACGCCCCCGCAGCCCGGTCCACGACCAGACCTAACGGTGGATTAGGGCCTGATCAACGAGGCTGTTACTACTGACCTCACGCAATCCAACGTACGAACCACAGCCCGGCTGATCCAGCACCGTCTTTAGGTATCTGTCCAGCTCCCTCTTGAAGACAACCAGGGGTCTTCCCGTAATGCCCCTTATTGCTGGTGGGAGGCTGTTGAACAGTCTTGGGCCCCGGACACTTACTGCGTTTTCTCTTAGTGTACCAGTGACGCACCTACTTTTCACTGGGGGTATGTTGCATCACCTGCCAAGTCTTTTGTTTTCGTATGGAGTGATTGCTGTGTGCATATTAGGGACCAGTCCCTCCAGAATCTTCCAGGTGTAGATTATGATGTATCTCTCTCGCCTGCGCTCTAGTGAGTACAAGTGAAGTGCTTCCAGGCGTTCCCAGTAGTTAAAGTGTTTGATGGAATTTATACGTGCAGTAAAGGTTCTCTGTACATTCTCTAGATCTACAATTTCACCTGCCTTGAATGGGGATGTTAATGTACAGCAATATTCCAGCCTAGAGAGAATAAGTGATTTAAAAAGGATCATTATTGGCTTAGCATCTCTTGTCTTGAATGTTCTCAGTATCCATCCTATCAGTATCCTAGCAGATGTGATAGTGGCATTATTGTGGTCCTTGAAGGTGAGATCTTCGGACATTACCACACCCAGGTCCTTCACGTTACTTTTCCGCTCTATTGTGTGATTAGAGTTTGTAGTATACTCAGTTCTAGTTATTATTTCCTCCAATTTTCCATAACGGAGAAGTTGGAATTTGTCTTCATTGAACATCATATTGTTCTCTGTTGCCCATTGGAAAACTTGGTTTATATCTTCTTGGAGCTTTGCCGTGTCCTCAATGGATGACACACTCGTGCAGATCCTAGTATCGTCTGCAAAAGATGATACAGTGCTGTGGTTTATATCTCTGTCTATGTCTGATATGAGAATTAGGAACAGGATAGGTGCGAGTACTGTGCCTTGTGGGACAGAGCTCTTCACTATGGCAGCATCTGATTTAACTCTGTTTAACACTACTCTTTGTGTGCGACTGGTTAGAAAGTTGAATATCCATCTGCCTACTTTGCCGGTTATCCCTTTACCACGCATTTTGTGTGCTATTACACCATGGTCGCACTTGTCAAAGGCTTTTGCAAAGTCTGTGTATACTACAGCCGCATTTTGTTTGTTTTCCAGTGCATCTAGGGCCATATCATAGCGGTCAAGCAGTTGCAAAAGGCAGGAGCGACCTGCTCTGAAACCATGTTGTTCTGGGTTGTGCAATTTTTGGGAGTCCAGGTGGTTTGCTATCTTGCTACTTAGAACTCTTTCAAAGATTTTTATGATGTGGGACGTTAAAGCTATTGATCTATAGTTCTTAGCTACTGCTTTGCTGCCACCTTTATGGAGTGGGGCTATATCTGTTGTTTTTAGTGACTGGAATCTCACCTGTGTCTATGCTCCTTCTCCATAGCATACTTAGGGCCCGTGAGAGGGGTTTCTTGCAGTTTTTAATGAACACAGAGTTCCACGAGTCTGGGCCTGGGGTTGAGTGCATGGGCATGTCATCGATGGCTTTCTCAAAGTCTAGTGGAGTTAGGGTTATGTCATAAATCTGGCCTACATTGGCAGGGTTTTGAGGCTCATTCATGAAAAAAATATTTGGATTGTCTATCTTTAAACTGGTTAGTGGCTCGCTGAACACAGAGTCATATTGCGATTTCAGTATCTCGCTCATTCCTTTGTTGTCGTCTGTGTAGGATCAGTCTTGTCTGAGCAGAGGCCCTATACTAGAAGTGGTTTTTGACTTGTTTTTGGCATATGAAAAGAAATATTTCGAATTTCTTTAAATTTTATTAATTGCTTTTTGCTCCTCTTGTCTCTCCTGGATCCTGTATGAGTCCTTTAACTTTAGCTCAATATTTTCCACTTCCCTAGTTAGCACTTCCTTCTGTGTATCAGATAATCTGGCATTCTTGAGGAGCTTCATGATTCTTCGTCTTCTCCAGTATAGGGAGTGTCTCTCTCTCTCCAGTTTACTTCTTCTTTTCTTTAGTCTTATAGGAATATACCTTGAACATACTTCAGCTACCAGGAGGGTGATCTTTTCGAGGCATTGGTTAGGGTCCGTGTAATTTAAGATATCCTCCCAGCATGTTTCATTTAGGACATAGTTTACCTGATCCTAGATGTTGTTCTTGTTGTTGAAATTGAATTTGGTAAAGGTACCCTCATAATTGTATGCATCTTGCCGATCAGGACTCCTGTGCATGCAAGTCTAGACTTCGATTAGATTGTGATCAGAATTTGTTGTTTTTGATATTATATTCCTTACCAGGTCCTCATTATTTGTGAAAATAAGGTCCAGTGTGTTCTCCAGTCTTGTTGGCTCCACGATCTGCTGACTTACAGTGTGTTTGTTGCAGAAATTCAGCAGCTCCTGTGTGTGTGACTTTTCATCTGAGCTGCCTCCAGAGATTATTTCTGCTACAGGATCAAACCCAGTTCCTTTGGATGTAAACCTAAGGTTCTACCAGTGAATCGAAGCATGTAAGGAAGGTTTGCTGTGATAGGTGTTCATTTCCCTCAGTCTTGATTAAAGGTGTTCAGTCCCTCAGTCGTGATAGAAGGTGTTCAGTCCCTCAGTCTTGATTAAAGGTGTTCAGTCCCTCAGTCCTGATAGAAGGTGTTCAGTCCCTCAGTCTTGATTGAAGGTGTTCAGTCCCTCAGTCTTGATAGAAGGTGTTCAGTCCCTCAGTCTTGATTGAAGGTGTTCAGTCCCTCAGTCTTGATTGAAGGTGTTCAGTCCCTCAGTCTTGATTGAAGGTGTTCAGTCCCTCAGTCTTGATTGAAGGTGTTCAGTCCCTCAGTCTTGATTGAAGGTGTTCAGTCCCTCAGTCTTGATTGAAGGTGTTCAGTCCCTCAGTCTTGATTGAAGGTGTTCAGTCCCTCAGTCCTGATAGGTGTTCAGTCCCTCAGTCTTGATTGAAGGTGTTCAGTCCCTCAGTCCTGATAGAAGGTGTTCAGTCCCTCAGTCTTGATTGAAGGTGTTCAGTCCCTCAGCCCTGATAGAAGGTGTTCAGTCCCTCAGTCTTGATTGAAGGTGTTCAGTCCCCCAGTCTTGATTAAAGGTGTTCAGTCCCTCAGTCCTGATAGGTGTTCAGTCCTTCAGTCTTGATTAAAGGTGTTCAGACCCTCAGTCCGGATAGAAGGTGTTCAGTCTTGGTGACCTCGGGGGTCCCATAAGCTAATACCTTCAACCCTCCTCCTCCTCAGGGACCTTCCAGCTGGTCACAGTTCTTACAAAGAGATCTTTGAGGCTGAGGCGTCGGTCCTGCCGGCACATAGTTGACCTTTGACCCCCCGGATCCACCTTAAGAGTGCCAGGGAGGGTCACGGGGTGCCAGACTTGACGAGCGTGCCTGTACTCACCCACCCGTGTTTTTCGGGGGTCGAAACTCGGCCCCCTGGACTGCTCTGACTGGCATTACTGATTTCTGGCTTCTTAGGCCTTGTCGTAGCTTCTCCTGAAGCTGTGTATTGTGTGTGTGTGTGTGTGTGTGTGTGTGTGTGTGTGTGTGTGTGTATGTGTGTGTGTATTGTGTGTGTGTGTGTATGTGTGTGTGTACTCACCTAGTTGTACTCACCTAGTTGAGGTTGCAGGGGTCGAGTCCGAGCTCCTGGCCCCGCCTCTTCACTGGTCGCTACTAGGTCACTCTCCCTGAACCGTGAGCTTTATCATACCTCTGCTTAAAGCTATGTATGGATCCTGCCTCCACTACATCGCTTCCCAAACTATTTCACTTCCTGACTACTCTGTGGCTGAAGAAATACTTCCTAACATTCCTGTGATTCATCTGTGTCTTCAACTTCCAACTGTGTCCCATCTCTGGAACATCCTGTCTTTGTCCACCTTGTCAATTTCTCTCAGTATTTTGTATGTCGTTATCATGTCCCCCCCTATCTCTCCTGTCCTCCAGTGTAGTCAGCTTGATTTCCTTTAACCTCTCCTCGTAAGACATACCTCTTAGCTCTGAGACTAGTCTTGTCGCAAACCTTTGCACTTTCTCTAGTTTCTTTACGTGCTTGGCTAGGTGTGGGTTCCAGACTGGTGCCGCATACTCCAATATGGGCCTAACGTACACGGTGTACAGGGTCCTGAACGATTCCTTATTAAGATGTCGGAATGCTGTTCTGAGGTTTGCTAGACGCCCATATGCTGCTGCAGTTATTTGGTTGATGTGCGCTTCAGATGTGCCTGGTGTTATACTCACCCCAAGATATTTTTCCTTGGGTGAGGTTTGAAGTCTCTGGCCCCCTAGACTGTATTCCGTCTGCGGTTTTCTTTGCCCTTCCCCAATCTTTATGACTTTGCACTTGGTGGGGTTGAACTCCACGAGCCAATTGCTGGATCAGGTCTGCAGCCTGTCCAGATCCCTTTGTAGTTCTGCCTGGTCTTCGATCGAATGAATTCTTCTCATTAACTTCACGTCATCTGCAAACAGGGACATTTCGGAGTCATGTTCACAAATACCAGAAACAGCACTGGTCCTAGGACTGACCCCTGTGGGACCCCGCTGGTCACAGGTGCCCACGTACCATGATTCGCTGCTGTCTTCCTGACAAATATTCCCTGATCCATTGTAGTGCCTTCTCTGTTATCCCTGCTTGGTCCTCCAGTTTTTGCACCAATCTCTTGTGTGGAACTGTGTCAAACGCCTTCTTGCAATCCAAGAAAATGTGTGTGTGTGTGTGTACTCACCTATTTGTACTCACCTATTTGTGGTTGCAGGGGTCGAGTCCTAGCTCCTGGCCCCGCCTCTTTGTGTGTGTGTGTGTGTGTGTGTGTGTGTGTGTGTGTGTGTGTGTGTGTGTGTGTGTGTGTGTGTGTGTGTGTGTGTGTGTGTGTGTGTGTGTGTGTGTGTGTGTGTGAGTGTGTGTGTGTATGTGTGTGTGTGTGTTTGTATGTGTGTGTTTGTGTGTGTTTGTGTGTATGTGTATGTGTGTGTGTGTGTGTGTGTGTGTGTGTGTGTGTGTGTGCAATTGTATACTTCTGGTATATAGGTAATCAGAATATATCAGACAATGCTCCAAGAACATTAGTCTGGCACCTGACTGCAGGAGCGTAGTGGTGGTGGTGCTAGTAGTAGTAGTAGTAGTAGTAGTAGTAGTAGTAGTAGTAGTAGCAGCAGCAGTAGTAGTGGTAGTAGTAGTAGTAGTAGCAATAGTAGTAGTAGTAGTAGTAATAGCAGTAGTAGTAGTATCATGTGGGAGTTCGATACGTGGATTAGGGTAGAAATACTCACGTAGGCTGTTATTACGTATAATCGTAGATATGTGGAGAGAACCCGCAGCCGTTACCTGTCTCCTTGGTTACACTCGTAAAACTGACTAGCCGGCTGGCCAGTACCCCGTAGTGGGTCTTTTGAAAATAGTGTCAGCTCAGCACAGACCGTGACTCAAGACGGTTGGTCGTTGAGTCAACGGACAGGTTACTGGTAACTGGTTACTACTACTGAGACTGGTAACTGGTTACTACTACTGAGAGCTCGGCGACGCTAACGTATGTCGTCCCGACATACAACTAATACGAACTAGAGATGGCAGGTATACGGCTTGGGCTGATTCTATACAATGTCAAAGTACACAACATGAAACATTATAGATACATAAGTAGAACATTGGAATGAAAGCTTACGTAACTGAAACTGTAATGCAATACAAGGTATACTATAGTACAACTTAAAACTCAACAAATGAACAACGAACTCAACATTGAGATTACAAGTGATAAAAACAAAAATTTTGATCGATCGATCTGTATTCATGTGATCTACGGATTCTGAGGAAGGAATATATACAAAGAAAGAGTGTTTAACAGAAAGGCAGATTCGGTGCACGCAAATCTAGACTGTTAACTCTCAGAATGCGGAGAGAACATGAACACAAAAAAAAAAATTCTTGAATACTGATAAGTTGATACTGTAATTATTCATCTATACAGGTTATTTACATTTAACCCCAACTCTGCTAGGGTAAGATTGGCATATGCAGAATGGGTGTCATCTCTGGGAGGATCAAACTCTGTAGCATTGGCTAACTCATGCTGTATTTGAGGCAAATCTGAATTGGAAGTTACAAATGATACTTGAGGATTTCTCAATACCTGTCGTGTACGTAGGGAATAACGACATTCAGGTTGATCATCTGACTGAGTATCAGAGGAAGAGAGTACAGGATCAGGAGGATTGTCAGAGTCTGTCACATTAGTCTGGGTTGGAACATCATTATCATCACATACTAACTTCATATGATCCAAATGCGATTCTTTATACTGACCAGTACTAATCTCTCTAACCTTATACTTATTACCAGTGATATGTTCAACTACTCGATAAGGACCAACAAACTTTTGATCAAGCTTTGGCATTGCAGACGTTTTGTTAAAGTTAGTCAGCATAACTCTCGAACCTACTTTGATTTTGGATGGCTTTACTCGAGTATTTGCGACTCTTGTAAATTCAGCTGTTGATTTATGAAGTGTTTCACGGATTCTTCTAAAAACACTTTGAGCTAAGCTGGTACGAGTTGCTACGAAATCATCAGGGTTGTAATTTGGTTTCGGATTAGAATATAACAACTCATAAGGCAAACGTTTATCTACACCATACAATGCATAATGTGGAGTGTCACCTATAGAAACATTATAAGCAGAATTTATAGCACACTGCACATCAGGTATAACTTCATCCCAAGTTTCACTATTGGGATTGATAGTGGCTCTCAATACATCAAGTACTTTCTTATTGGTTCGTTCCGCTAACCCATTGCTGGCAGGATGATGAGGAACAATGGTGGACTTAGAGATCTTGTACAAGGTACACAAATTTTCAAGAATTTCATTACAGAATTCACCTCCATTATCTGTTACTAGGGACTTAGGGGTGGTATGCCTGCAGATAATGCGTTCTTTAAACGCTTTAGCTACTGTCTCGGCAGTCTTATCTGCAATAGGAACTAACTCGCAATATCTGGTGAAATGGTCTACCATAACACACAGATGTTTGTTACCTTGGAGGGAACATTGGAAATTAGTTAACAAATCTAGCGCAACTCTTTCCCAAGGTTCGCTAGTAGTCGGATACACTTGGATTGGATTAGGACCATTAGCATTGCCTTTATGTTGCATGCAGACACTACATTTCTTAACATACTCAGAAATATCAGTTGCCATACGAGGCCAAAAGTATTTCAATCTGGCTTGTTTTACTGAACGATCCATACCAGGGTGTGCAACACCTGGTACATCGTGAACTAGCTGTAAGGCTACATTCACTAGTGACTGTGGAATTACTAACTGGTATACTCTTCTGCTAGGAGTACCCAACTCGGCTGTTCGATACAGTAATTCTTGGTTCATGAGAAAGTCACTGATGGGAGCTGGTGGCTTCACATCCAGAATAAGATCTTCCTGGAGCAGGAATCGAATCACACCAGACCACAAGGGATCGGTTCTTTCTTACTGGAGGAATGAACAAACTCGGTGGAGTGGATGACTCCCCCCGGTTGAAAAATTAACGCTATAACACGCAATATGAGCAAGGGAGAACGAATCTACTATCTCAAACTGCAAGCACAGGAGAAAAGAAATGAACACGGTGAACAATGCTGATATTCTGAGTCGCACACAGTGACACGAGGTATCAACTATAAAGAAACTACACTTACAAACTTTAACAACGTGGAAGTTACTCGAGAAATAACTTCTTACAATGCACTGATTACTGTCAACTAGGATGGGATCACAATCTGAAACACAAGGGACAACAACAACACTCAAGTGAGCACACTAGCCACAGAAACGTCTTTCTGCACGGCTTGTGGCATCAGCAAGAGATGGCATAACTCGTTGCAAGTAAAGTTCTTCTCAAAGCGTCCCCTGGGAAGGAACGAATACTTGAACAAGTCGCCATCGCAAGGATAGTAGAGCACTATCGTGCGTGCATGATATTGTGGCTGGAGTCCAGACAGGAGTGACAGTATTACTAGTGCCTGACCGCTCGGTTACGTTAATAAGTAATTCACGGATCTATAGGAACTTAATCTGAACTTCACATTTCGCAGCACTTTAACAAATCTCAGATACAAGCTGAGAGAACAAACACATTGCTCGAGGGCTAGGTATTGTCTGTCAGTCAGTAAGGGAATGTGAGGACTGATGACAGGAGCAGCAATAGCCTGAGAGGTCTGAGTGTCGACATTCACTAAAGTATCACTTGACGGTATGTGAGACATAATGGCAAAGTAACACGAGAACAAATAAGGCAAAAAATAATGAACAATAAAAATGATATAAAATTCTAGAATTGAAATGAAAAGATATACAACTAATTTTGCAGAATAATGTCTAAATACACTGCAAGAGGAAGGAAAACTCAATTTAAAGGACTATTGACCAAGAAAAAAAAATTTACATTGAAATATACAAGTAAAAATATTACTGGAGACTGAATTAAATGCAAAATGAGCTGTCTTTACTCTTGCTAATAAAAAATTAATTAATTAAATTATTTAAATCAATGTGAAAGTGTAAAATAAAATTATTAAATTGTTAACTGGGAAATTTAAGTATTTTCTAAGAATGCATAGACAAAATTAAATTATAAATCATAAAAATAGCAATAAAAGAAAATAATTCACTGCAGAACAGTTCAACAAAATAATTCAC